>NC_091438.1:88587120-88827817 GCF_964237555.1 Oryctolagus cuniculus
TTGTTATTAATTGCTCATTATTATACTAATTCTCCTAATTATTTTTAAATGGTGAGCATTTGTAAATTTTTGATAAATTATTGAAATACATGAAGCATTAACAGTTTTGTTTCTGTTCATAAAGCACACACAAAGAGTTTCAGTTTGTTGGCCAAATGAGATTTGCTACACTACTCATAAATCTCTTATTTAATGTGTTTTTGTAAGAAATCAATATTATTTTGGTGTAAAATAGATAAAATATAGTGCACAATGCATTTTACAAAATAGGCTTTACTAGAAGAACTTTTATGTTACATTTTAGTATGTCATAATTTTATTTGAATTTGGGATTATATTTTTGTGTTTATGTGAAAGTGTTTTTCTTTGGAATTTGCAAATTCCATCAAATTTGTTTTATGTATAAACATGGGTGTATAAATAAACAAAAACATATAGTCACTTTTTTCTTGAATATTTGTGGCACCTGAATTTTTGTCGTGCAACAATTCTCTAAGGAAACACTATTACACATCAATAAGCAACAGACATGACAATATGCATTCAGGTATTGTCCTTGTATTAATATTCTTTGCAGGAAATCTTATAGTACTCATGAATTTGAATAATTTTTATGGAAAGCATGTAAATATAATCATTAACAATCTGCTGCGTTCACTATTCAAGACATGAGATATAGTATTTTCCTAATTACATAGACCAGTGTGGGAGGATATGTCTGTGAAAGAAGATTAAGCCATTTGTATTTATTCAGTGTTGCTTTATAGTATTAACTAGCAAACTCGGCACTGCCATACTGAGAGCTGAGGAATCTGATCACAAGAACAGCAAAGTCTGCCAGTCCTGGCTTGAGACAGCAGACTAAACTAAGTGTCTATCAACCATGGCTTAACTGCATCATCCTTCTGCAATCTTGCTATTGATGGGAGTATTTAAACTGATGCAAATTACTGTTTAATAATCAGGACTTGGAAAATGCACTTGGTAGATGAATTTTATCTTTCCCCCCACTTATTTTAATGCAGAGGGGAAAAATACTAAGTTTCCAAAACTTAAAGAATAGATTTTCATTAAAAAGTTACATTTCGATGGGATTGAATTGGATTGGAATTCCAATTCAATCCCATCGAGGTGGCATGTACCAATGCCATCTCACTGTTCCAGGTGATCAGTTTCAGTTCACAGTTGGTCATGGTGGAGGGACTGGGAGTCAAAGGGAGCACATAGACAAGTCTAGGACCTGCTAACGCTAACTGATGGAGTAAATAAAGGGGAGAGTGATCCAACATGGGAAGTGAGATACTCAGCAGACTCATAGAATGGCAGATGTCCTAAATAGCACTCTGGCCTCAGAATCAGCCCTAAAGCCATTCGGAGCTGGCTGAAAAGCTCATGAGAGTATTTCAGGCATGGAAAGCCAAGACACTCTGGCAAAAGATCTCTGCGAGTGAGATCCCAGTGGAAAGAACAGGTCATCAAAGAAGGAGGTACCTTTCTCTGAAGGGAGGAGAGAACCTCCACTTTGACTATGACCTTGTCTAAACAAGATAAGAGTCGGAGAACTCAGAGGGCTTCCATAGCCTTGGAAACTCATGACTGGAGCATAGGGAGATTACTGATGCCATAGACAGGAGTGTCAATTGGTAAAGTCAACAACAGGAGTCACTGTGCACTTACTCCTCATGTAGGATCTCTGTCCTTAATGTGCTGTACATTGAGATTTAATGCTATAACGAGTACTCAAACAATATATTTCACCTTGTGTTTCTATGGGGGTGCAAACTGTTGAAATCCTTACTTAATGCATACTAAACTGATCCTCTGTAAAAAAAAAAAAAAAAAAAGAAATTATCAATTCCCAACTTGACTCTCACTGGGATTAAACATGACAATAGGTCTGCTCTGATTTCATCATCATTTAAAAAATCATCTATTATTTTTCACTTTATGTTTCTGTGTGGGAGCAAACTGTTGAAATCCATACTTAATGTATACTAAGCTGATCTTCTGTATAATAAGATAATCGAAAATGAATCTTGATGTGAATGGAAGGGGAGAGGGAGTGGGAAAGGGGAGGGTTGTGGGTGGGAGGGACGGTATGGGGGGGAAGCCATTGTAATCCATAAGTCGTACTTTGGAAAATTATATGCATTAAATAAAAGTTAAAAAAAAAAATAAATGTACAAAGAAAAAAAAAAAAAAAAAAAGTTACATTTCAAATCAAGTTTAAAAATATAATATTGACAATGTCTATAAACAATAATTGAACAGAAAATGACCATTCATCCGTATGCAACAGTTTTTTTATATTTATTTTTTATTTATTTGAAAAGCAGAGTGTATGTGTGTGTGTGCGTGTGTGTATGAGAGAGAGAGAGACAGAGAGACAGAGAGAGAGAGATCTTCCCTCCACTGGTTCGCTCCCCAAATGGCCACAACAGCCAGGGTTGGGCTAGGCTGAAGTCAGGAGCCTAGAGCTTCTTTCTGATCTCACATTTGCATGCAGGTGTCCAAGCACTTGGGTCATCCTCCACTGCTCTCCCAGGCAGGGAGCTGGATCAGAAGTGGAGCAGCCGGGACTCAAACTGAAACACAAATGGGATGCCAGCACTACAGACTTACCCTACTATGCCATAGCTCTGGCCCCCATATATGTTT
This sequence comes from Oryctolagus cuniculus, assembly GCF_964237555.1. NCBI lineage: Eukaryota > Metazoa > Chordata > Mammalia > Lagomorpha > Leporidae > Oryctolagus > Oryctolagus cuniculus. Next base: position 88,589,779 of record NC_091438.1, read on the forward strand.
ATTAAAAGATGATCTGTACATGGCCGTGTTGCAGCACGCTGGGTTAAGATGCATCCCGGGTGCTCTACTTCTGATCCAGCTCTCTGCTAACTCGCCTGGGAAAGCAGCAGAAGATGGTCCAAGTGCTTGGGCCCTGCAACCTACATAGGAGACCCAGACAAAGCTCCTGGCTCCTAGAATTGGCCTGGCCCAGTCCTGGCTGTTGCCACCATCTGGGGAGTGAACCAGAAGATGGAAGATCTCTCTCTCTCCCTCTCTCTCTTTGTCTCTGTCTCTCCTCTCCCTTTCTCTTTGTAACTCTGCCTTTCAAATAAATAAACAAATCTTTAAAAAAAGAGGTGATTCATGGGACAGAAATTCTAATACTTATAACTACTAATACGTGCCCTCAAATTGTGTATTTTGTTACCTGTTTAAGAAGGAGAAAAATATTCCACATTTAGAGGCCAGGATAAAGACCTTTGGAAATAGTATATAATAAATAAGTCTATGTGGGTGAGCTGAGTGCAGAATCAATCACCTTCTGCTTGCCAGATTTGATGAAGTAGATGTTTAATAATTTGGGACATTTACATTCACTCACCACTCAAGTGAGCTTTGCAGAGAGTTTTCCTAAGATTAGTACAGTATTTCTGTAAGTTGACAGTTCAATGCCCAGAAAGAGTCCTTTAAATGGTCCTCCAGTTTTCCCTGAAGCAAAATTTACAGTGAGCATATGTAAGTGCCTGTACTCCTACGTGAATACCAATTGGTGTCATTAGGTGCCTGGAGTCTCGGCTTGCCTTTTCGAAGCATGATTTTCAGCTGGAGCCGACTCAGACAAACCAGTGTCAGATCTTCACTGTGAGTTTCATAGCTTGATATTGCCTGGGTAGCTGGTTTTGCTCCGAAAGCTTCTCTAGTGTTCTCGTCTGCTTGGAGAAAACAATAATGCTGAACTTTTCCTGGGTTCCCTGCACCTCTCTCCTATGGCACACAGTGAAGTTACCTGGAAACTAGAATGAAGTAGCACAAGAAACAACAGAGATCAAAGAGACCGAATCAAAGAATGGAGCAGATTGTAAGATTTTATTTATATCTTAAAATTTATTTTATTTATTTCAAAAAGCAGAGTTACAGAGAGAGGGAGAGACAGACAGAGAGGTCTTCCATCTGCTGCTTCACTCCCCAGATGGCCCCAACAGCCAGGGCTGGATCAGGCTGAAGGCAGGAGCCAGGAGCTTTCTTTGGGTCTCCCACATGGGATGCAGGGGTCCAAGGGCCCGGGCCATCCTCCACTGCTTTCTCAGGTACATCCACAGGGAGCTGGATCAGAAGTGGAGCAGACAGGACTTAAACCAGCTTCCACGTGGGATGCCCGCACTGCAGGCAGCCACCCAACCCACAGCTATACCAGAGCGTGGACCCCAGGTTATAAAATTTTAGTCAGATATTCAAAGGACTGACCAGAATGAATTATTCCCAGGCACTAGGAAGCAGAAGCCAACAGACTCCTGAGCCTGCCTGTTTATTGCCAAATGTCATTGGACAACATGTGCGCTCTACAGCCTCACAAGATTATGGTGACATGAATGTACAATGGGAAGGCGGGGATTTGAGCCCTTGACCTAGCATTTTGTGGCCATGAAAACTTAGATGAATCATTTTCCTTCTTTTAACACCATTTTTATTATTTTTATCTGACAATATATCCAGGCAAAATGATACATAGGCATAAATATCATAATTAACATGCTATTTCCTGACCTCTGAATTGTAGGTGATTTTTCCTACCTAAAACATTTCACTTGCTTCAATAATTTCCTGTATATGTTTATGATGAATACCAACTATAAATGTACAAGTAAATCTTTTTTTTAAAGATTTATTTTATTTTTTTTGGAAGAGTTACAGAGAGTAGTAGAGACAGAGAGAGAGAGAGTTCTTCCATCCCACTGATTGACTTCCCAAATGGTGATAACTTCTGGAGCTGAGCCCAAGTTAAGCCAGGAGACAGTAGCTTCTCCCACATAGGTGCAGGGGCCCAAGAACTTGGGCCATCCTCTGCTGCTTTCCCAAGCACATTAGCAGAGGGATGGACTGGAAGTGGAGCAGCTGGGTCTTGAATCAGTGCCCATATGAGATGTCAGCACTGCAGGCCGTGGCTTTAAACCACTACACCACAGCACCAGTCCCCACAAGTTAATCTTGGATCAAACACCTTTTTGATTTGTGAAAAATATTATTGAAAGATTTTAGAATTTGTGAAATTAAATAAATCCTTTGGATAAATAAAATATATTGCCTAATTATATATATTTTTTTTTGACAGGCAGAGTGGACAGTGGGAGAGAGAGACAGAAAGGTCTTCCTTTGCCATTGGTTCACCCTCCAATGGCCGCTGCGGCTGGCGCGCTGCGGCCGGTGCACCGCGCTGATCCAATGGCAGGAGCCAGGTACTAATCTTGGTCTCCCATGGGGTACAGGGCCCAAGTACTTGGGCCATCCTCCACTGCACTCCCTGGCCTCAGCAGAGAGCTGGCCTGGAAGAGGGGCAACTGGGACAGAATCCGACGCCCCGACAGGGACTAGAACCCAGTGTGCCGGTGCCGCAAGGTGGAGGATTAGTCTAGTGAGCCACAGCGCCAGCCTTAATTATATATCTTAAAACTGGGGGCTGACGCTATAGTGCAGCGGGTTAAAACCCTGGCCTGAAGTGCTGGCATCCCATATGGGTGCTGATTCTAGTCCTGGCTGCTCCTCTTCCAATCCAGCTCTCTGCTATGGCCTGGGAAAGCAGTGGAAGATGGCCCAAGTCTTTGGGCTGCTGCACCCGCTTGGGAGACCCAGAAGAAGATCCTGGCTCCTGACTTAGGATTCGTGCAGTTGCAGCCGTTGCGGCCACCTGGGAAGTGAACCAGTGGATGGAAGACCTCTCTCTCTGTCTCTACCTCTTTATGTAACTCTGTCTTTCAAATAAATAAAATAAATCTTTCAAAAAATATTGAACAAACTGTCCTTAATCTTCACATGAAGTAACCATTTTCGCTTGGCTATGACCCCAATGGACATTTAATCAAATATGTTTATGAAGCAGAGGACACCCTTCCCTCGATTACAATTTTTGTTTTAAAAGGTAAAATTGTTGTTTGCAGGTATCCTTAGATCAAATAAAGTTATCAAGATGTAATGGAAAACTCCTTTAAGTTGTCAGCTCATAAGCTGTCAAATTTACTGTCAATCATCCACCCAATTTAGAGTAGAAGGATCTTTATAATTTTCAACATCTTGCTTACGATTTTACTGTGTGTTTTAGAAGATTGATGAAATTGATGAGAGAATTATATGAATGGTAATAGCCTTGTTTTAGCACATGCACACAAATACTTGTATCAAATACAGATTCTTTCTTCCAAAGCTTGTATAATCTGATACAAATTCTGAGTTTCTCAATTTTTTGCTTACCCACTTCTTATTATGCCATTATTGCGTCGTGTATACATATTTTAAAATGCTCAGAATCCTATTTCTTTGTTGTTTAAACTATTCATGGACTGGTTTTTTATGATTTATATATTCATCTATTTGAAATGAAGAGTGACAGAGAAAGAAAGAGAGAAAGAGAAAAAGAGAGAGAGAGAGAGATCCCACCTGCCAATTCATTCCCTAAATGGTGGCAAGCCAGGAGCCTGGAACTCTGTCCACTCTCTCCTGGTCTCCCATGTGGGTGGCAGCATCCCAAGTTCTTAGGTCATCTTCTATGCTTTCCCAGGCATAATATCAGGGAGCTGGATTGGGAGCTCAGCATCCGTGACTCGTGGAATGCTGGTGTCAACACTGGCCACCTAGATTCCTACTTTTCTTAGTGTTATATATCCTTAAAATGAATAACCTGTAGGCCAAATTTCTTTCTCTGCCATTCTCAAAATTGAAGATGATAAGAGATTGTCATACAAGATTGACAATATTCCATTAGAAAATGAAGGCATAGTAATGGAAATTTTCAACAATTATTTGATTCTTTAAGTTTAAGGTAACCTGGATTATTTTGAGGGAATGTACTTTTCACTGCTCTTTTTCTCACTGATACTAAATCATAGAGATAAAGAGTTAAAGTGCATGGCCATTTAAATTGTAATCTTGTGGCCATTGCTGTGGTGTAGCAGGTAAAACTACCGCCTGCAGTGCCGGCAACCCATATGAGCAGCAGTTCAAGGCCTGGCTGCTTCATTTCTGATCCAGCTCTCTGCTATGGCCTGGGAAGGCAGTAGAAGATGGCCCAAGTCTTTGGACCCCTGCACCAGTGTGGGAGACCCTGAAGAGGCTCCTAGCTCTTGGCTTTGGATCTGCTCAGCTCTGGCCATTGCAGACATCTGGGGAATGAACCAGTGGATGGAAGACCACCTCCCCCCAGCTTGTCTGTAGCTCTGACTTTCAAATCAATCAATCAATCAATCAATCAATCTTGGGGCTGGCACTGTGGCATAGCATGTAAAGCTGCTGCCTGCAGTGCCAGCATCCCATATGGTTGCTGGTTCAGGTCCCATCTGCTCCACTTCCAATCCAGCTCTCTACTATGGCCTAGGAAAGTAGTAGAAGATGGCTCAAATCCTCGGGTCCCTGCATCTGCGTGGGGGACCTGGAGAAAGCTCCTGGCTCCTGGCTTTGAATGGGCACAGCTCCAGCCGTTGCAGCCAATTACGGTGTGAACCAGCGATGGAAGACCTCTCTCTCTCTCTCTCTGCCTCTCCTCCCTGTGTAACTCCAACTTTCAAATAAATAAATAAATATTTAAAAAAAAGCAAATTTTAATTTTACTAAAACAAAGAAATAGAAGAGCTTTTGGAAGGTATTAAGAGTGCTATATATTTTTTAAATATTTATTTATTTGAAAGTCAGTTACACAGAGAGAGAAAAAGAGGCAGAGGGGGGAGGTTAAATCCAATGGTTCATCCCCCAGTTGGCTGCAATGGCTGGAGCTGAGCCGATCTGAAGTCAGGAGACAGGAGCTTCTTTTGTATCTTCCACTCGAGTGCAGGGACCAAGGACTTGGGCCATCTTCTACTGCTTTCCCAGGCCCTAGCAGAGAGCTGGATCAGAAGTGGAGCAGCCGGGTCTCAAACTAGCACCCATATGGGATGCTGGTACTGCAGGTGGCGGCTTTACCCGCTACCCCATAGCTCCAGCCCCAAGAGTGCTATATTTTAATATATGTGTATGACAGGTGCTATTTAGCATGACTACCTCAGTTAAGTTAGGATTAAACTTCTACTTCTTAAGTCTTTGCAGGTGAACTCAAAAAACAAGCCTGACTATTCTTGTAAGCCAATCAGAGACCTTAAGTACCTCTTCAAAACAAAAAGGCTAAGTAAAGCTTTTACTTACTTCACTTCAAGCCTGTTTACCTTAAGGCAGACATGCTGTACCTGCCTCTCTTGATTCTCTCTGGGAATTGTTATTGATAATAAAACCCCTAACGGGTTCTTCTATTATAACTCTCTATGCTCAGCTAAATGGATTTTTTTTTTTTTTTTTTGACAGGCAGAGTGGACAGTGAGAGAGAGACAGAGAGAGAAAGGTCTTCCTTTGCCGTTGGTTCACCCTCCAATGGCCGCCGCTGCAGCCGGCGCACCGTGCTGATCCGATGGCAGGAGCCAGGATCCAGGTGCTTTTCCTGGTCTCCCATGGGGTGCAGGGCCCAAGCACCTGGGCCATCGTCCACTGCACTCCCTGGCCATAGCAGAGAGCTGGCCTGGAAGAGGGGCAACCGGGACAGAATCCGGCGCCCCGACCGGGACTAGAACCCGGTGTGCCGGCGCCGCAAGGTGGAGGATTAGCCTATTGAGCCACGGCGCCGGCCAGCTAAATGGATTTATAATCTACATAAGGGTAGCCAATCACCACCTACTATCTGGGAGTCTTTAAGATATGTTCTTTCCATCTTATGGGGCACTCTATTCTCAATTGTTTTTGTTCCAGTTTTGCTTTTGCTAATTAACAAACTTATATGTTTCAGAACTCGACTTCTGGTAATTACTGACCATGCAGGGGACAGACATTGATGGTGACTGAGACTGCTCCAGCTCACAGCGCAAATTTATTAGATAAGATAAACAGAGACTTCCAGACCCAGGACAGGCAGGGCCTACACTATGCCCCTCAAATCTACACCCTTCAACAATCCCTCAAGATTAAGGGAATGGAGTCTGAGGGGGGAATGTTGTAGGCAGGCATATAGGCTAAAATTGATTAGGTTTGTGACCTGGAAGACCACGCCTTTACCATGCCCCTGTGTGACCTCATGCCCCTACTTGGCCACACCTGTGTGCCCACTGGCCAATCAGGCTAATTAACCACTCCCTTTTGGAAGTAGATTAAAGGCCTGGGACATGGTGCGCCCAGCCCATTTTTTTTTTTTTTCTGGCCTGTTTCCCTTTTGTCCTAGACCCCGTTGCTGCCCCTGCACCTTTGGGGCACGTGGTCTTCGAGTCTCCCTCTCCATGCTCCCTAGCCTACATGGTCCTCCACATGGCTGGCTCCTGGTACTCGGTATGAATCCAGATTTCCCCTTCTCTTAGATAAGGCCCTCACTCTCCTATGCATTTCTCTTACTGAATAAAGCTTAAAAACTTAAAAAAAACATGTGTATGAGAAAAAATATTGACAAATAAAATGTTAATTATGAAACTTGGTTGTAATAGATACAAGTTAATTACTATGACATGAACTGGATAGCAGCAGGAGGTGGGATAATTGATGTCAGATGAATGTGGAAACTCCCTAGGATGAGCCCAATCCCAGATGAAGTGATTGGAAAAATATAAAAGCTGTTGTGATGCATGTACTGGTCCCCTGATGAAAGCCGATTAATTTCAAAAGTTGACGTTAGTCAGTTGGGGGAGACGGGCAGGAATCTATAAAGATCCTTTTAAAAAGTTTGAATGGAAGCAGGCTATTTTCTATTCCTAACGTATGAAGAATGTCATTTGCTAGAGTGGATATTTTGCCACTATTCATTAAAGGGTCCATTGAGTGTTGCATCCTCTACCTTCCTCCTCCTATAATTGTTTCATATCCCATGATAGAAAGTGTAATTTGTTCTTTTGTTTTTTTTATTGTCTTCTCTTCCTATGAAAGTAGTTCCACATGCGTTTTAGGTTCTTTTGTTTCATTACATGCCAAATTAGCAGCACTTCCACTAGCCTGGTTTTGTTATTTCATTAATTCTAGGAACAGCAGTGAGTAGCAGAATGGGGCACCAAAGTACAGGGGAAAGCCAAATCTGCCTCCTGCTTTTATTTCAACATTGAAGCCATTAGTTGTGGAAGGAAAATCTCCACTGAATTGAAAATGGAACATTTTAGCTCTTTATTTATCCAGTCCTGTTTACAAAGTCTTTATTGATTGACTGTCACAGTTTTTATTCCTATGTTCATAGTTCCAACAGACAAATGGGCATAGGTTATGTATGTAACACACTCTCCAACAATTATTTTTATACTTAGAATTAAGGGATCCAAGTGGATCGAAGAATTGATGTCCTACATTTCTGATCTTCTGATTTAATGCAAAATGCCCCACTAACTTTCATATTGTTTCATGTGGGCATATTTCAGCTTATTCAATCTGCGTTTGATAATAGTCCATGCAGAATGTCAAAGGGAGTTCACCTAGTAATCAGAATTGAAGAAGACATGTCTCCATTAGAATGTCTTTCCTATCAAAAAGGAAAATCAGCATCCAAAAAAGATGTTCAGCATGATCCCTGTTCATTCAGAACCTCTCCTGTGTTTATCCTCAGTGCCTTTGTGTCTCTCACATTCCAATACGCCAATGAACTTCTGAGCATGGCTTTGATTTCCACACTATTCCACCCTGTAGAGAACTGAATGCCACTCCTTAGAGTTATTGTCTGGAAACAGCTTATTGAACCTTGTTGACTCTTCAAGTTTTTCATTGTTCTCTCTTTTGCTCTGATCTCCAGCCCTATTGGAATTTCAAGAAGCAGTCCTGCATTGTGTGGGTTAATTTTTTAAAATGGTGTTTAATTGTAATAGATAATAATAAAAGGCAATTTGGTGCTAACAAGTAGTTTTTGTTCTACACAGATATTATAGCAGGAGTTTGTTATAAAGGGCTTAGTCTTGACCTTCTGCAAATTATTTCACTGTGACCCTAGTCTCTTCTAAATGATAAACATACATGTTTATTCACATCTATACATAATTGAATTATTTTGTATTTATACTCATGTCCCTGCAGGTCCAGAAAGATTCCATGATATTCTTTTATCCATAACTGGTGACCATGTACTTTATGACCTTCCTTGCTTCACATTTTCACCTCTTTCTTAGGAAAAAAAGAGATCTTTTGTTGAAAGCTGCTCCTGTTCTAAGAGTTCGCTCCCTTCACCTGGGAACTCCCCATTAAAAAGGTCTTTACAATGCCTACAGGCTGCCAATTAGTCTCATACCATAACTGTGGCTGCCTTTTTAGAGAGACTTTTTTGTGTGTTATCTATTGTGTTAACTCGTGTGTTAATGTTATAGGGATTTGACCCATAAATTTCTAAAACCTCACTGCAGAAAAAGCAATACATCATAATGTTATAAGATAAATATATTTAAGTGAGATATGGTTTATTTCAACTGATAAAAAAATACCTTTCTTATCCAATTTTCTCAGTCCATAAAATGTCTCTCATAAGTAAGCATTCCAGAAAAAAAAGGCACTATTTACATTCCCATTTCCAATATATAAATTTTGATTAAAATCCTCTTAAATGTACAGTTTAGTTATATGTTATAGCAAGCAAAATATAGACGGTATGACTTAGTATTTTCCTAGTGACTTCAGGTCTTTGTTACAAAAATCAATTGTTTGGTTCTGTATTGTCCTTGGGGCTTCTGACCTGTGGGATTTTACATTAAATACCCACACACAGTTGAAGTTCTATTGTTCGTCTATGTTAATTGTTCTTTTCTGTTGGCTATCAGTTCACATTTTGTTAACATCATCACAATTTTAAAAAGAGCAAAGATGTCTTGGAAAATTAACTCGAAGGACTATTCTGGAAATCACAATTTGAAAAACCTCTTAGTCCTTTATATTATTTCACTTATTGTTTCAGCTTTTTCTGTTTATTTTGTCCAGGTTCTTCTACCTTTGTCCTATTCAGAGGGACACAGTATGGGGAAAGGAACAGAAAAAAATGTTACTGCACTTGAACCGTGTTAACAGACACAACTAGCATCTCCATGTGGGGCCAAAGTGGTTAGCTCACAGCTGTGGTTCCAGACTTCTCTGGCAAAGGAAGGAAAATGTGAGGGTGGATGTCTTCCTAGAATCTGCTTGAGAGAGCTACCCCCATTACAATGGTCTCTCCCTATAAAAGTCGGGGCCCTTGAGGAGACACGCTGTTTTGTCACAAGCTCTTAGATATTTGTGGGCTGACTTGACTGACTGGCTACTGTGTGGCAGAATTAAAGAAATAAAGTAATTAATGAGAAGAAAGGCAGATTGGCAGGCATTTCTAGGGTAAAATGAGACATTAGTTCCTGATTTCCTACACCAGCTACTAAAAGAGTCCTAAGAATGATTTGCAACAGACATGCTTTCCATATTTCAGTCGAAAAGCAAGAACATCAAGGTCACTTTCTTCATTTGAACGGGTAAAAAACTATATAAAATATGGATAAACTGTCAATCAAAGTTGGTTTTCCCATATATGCGATGGTAATGTAAGCCATATTGCTCTGTTTTTCTTAAAATTATTTTTAAACACAACTAGATCTTGTATTTTGGCAGCAGTTTTTCTAATTCCTTTTTTTTAATTTTTTTTATTTTTTTCCTTTAACAAAGACAGCGCCTTCAAACTCTTTTCATAGCAACGCTGGAAATCCTGCCAGGTAAAAAAAAAAATGTTATTGAAAACCTTTCTCCCCTTATAGGCCCGTTTTGACAGGAAATCTTTGAGAGGCAGCAGCAATGAAGTGCCCAGAGATTTCATCTGTCTTCTTTTGCTTCAGGAAATGCTGAGCACAAGGCTCCCTATTAGGCAAATAGAAGGAGTACCAAATCCCCTTAACAATCATCTTTGGCTGGTTCCTGGGTTGACAGCTCACTGTGTCCTAGACTGTCAGGCCCTGGAACTGAAGATTATATAACTGGGACCAGTGTAAAAGTTTCTGACAGTACTTCACAGAAAATAATCTATTGTCTCTGTTTGCAGGTTATCTGGCACTATAAATTTTGCAGGGGTAATCAGAATAAAATCTTACAGTATCAAGAAGGCATTAATTTGCAGAACTTTTGCTTTATTTTCTCCGTGCTTTTGACATAAGTTTCCTGTCTGGGTGTTTTCCCCCTGTCATTCTGTGTGATCGGTTAAATTTCAGCAATCATTAGCAGCTATATTGCAATATGCAATAGGATGACAGTGTTTTGTTTTATTTCGTTTTTCGACAGATGCCAAATCTAAATTTCAAATAACCTTTCCAAAAATCAAAATGCCAGCTTGTAGCAATATTACACATGTCAAACCAGACAAACTTTAACAAATAATTAGGATTAGGTTAAGTGGGTAATGTTCACAGTGGAAATTTTAAAATATTTTTAATAATTTTAGGCAGATATACATCAGTTGGTTTAGATTAATTTTTGAACTTTCTGTAATTTCAGATTTAACAGCTACATTGTGGATACTTTGCAAAATTAACAAAATTTCTGAATTTCAAAGAACCAATCAATTTGTGAAAGTTTAACCAAAATTCGATAGAAAGTGGGATGTGTATATCATATGCTCTATATGACTTGATGTTACAGATCTACATATTGATTGAATAACAGCTCATGTCTCATGAAATAAGAGCAAGGAGTCATTCCCCAATGAAAATTAGATGGTAGTGATTTTTAAACTTCATATAAGTCACATAGTATAAGTTTATATTTTGGTGATTAACTTTCAAAATCAATTACCAGAATGATAGATACAAAGGAATTAAGATCTCCAGGACTCAGAAGGAAAGAGGTACCAAGAGCATCCTAAATGGTTTCTCAGACGCTAGCCTTGTCTGAAAATCCAGCCACCAGACAGCAGTCCCTAAGTGACACTCTTAAAAAATAAAGTGTAGTGGGTCACTCTATGCAGAACGCTTTAACAGTTTCAGACCCATAAAGAAGCAGGGTTTTTGATTGTCTGAGACAACCAGAGCCACCACTCTTATTTTAGGAGTGGGCCTGTGATGTGTAAACTGTTTGCCCTGTGAAACAACGAGGAGAGTTTGCTGAGGGAAGTGCCCCTGAGCAGCTGACTTTCTGCTCTTCTTAGTGTGCCTGACTGATTACTATCTTGATTTGCAAAATGGCTCAAGAGTCAGAGCCAGGGGATCATTCCACAATGCAGGATAATAAACATTCAATGTTCTTCTTAATAGTTCCACTCACACTTTAAAACCGTGGTTTTGATATGGTTTTGACTACTATCAATAAAAAGTTCAAAATTATTTATAGAAAGTCTGAATGATATAGAAATATCAACTATAATTAAGGTTACTCAGTGCCCTTTAACCAACAGAAGAAAATAAGATTATACTTTCTTCACCATAATTAAAATGTACTAGAAGTGAACTTCCCGTTCAGGAAGATTAATATAGCCTGGGAATAGTTTCATTTTGTTTCTGCATGTCTCTGTTGATAGTTTTAATATAGAAAAATTTAAAAGATACTGTCCCATCATAACAAATAAAAGGGACCTTCAAAAAATTCACAGAAAATGCATATAGGGAAAAAACTACATTGATGTGAAAATTTTCTGTACCATATATTTATTATTTATTAATAAGGTGTAAGTTTCTTTTACTTATCTTTTTTTACTTTTACTTACTTAACCTTTGTTAGAAACACAGAGATACAGAAGGTATAGCAGACAGAAGACTGCTAATTCACTTCCCAAATTGCTGTGACACCAGGGCTGGCTCAGGCTAAAGACAAGAGCCCAAGATTCAGTTTGGGTCTCCCACGTGGGTGGCAGGGACCCGATTATTTGAACCATTGCTGTTGCCTCTCAGGGTGTGCATTAGCAGGAAGCTGAGCCGGAAATGGAGCTGGGACTTGCATTTAGTCACACGGGTATGGCACATGGGCATCCCAAGCAGCATCTTAACCAATGTGCCAAGCACTCACCCCTAATTTATCTTTCAATTCTCCATGACTGTTTGATATACCTTCACAGCACATGAAGGCAGGTGGTAGCGCATTGGGACTTTCATTGTGTTAGAGGAAGGGGGGGCTTGCTGATGGGCGCTAAATGGCTGCTGAAGCAGTGAGAAGCAGCAGGAGCTTGGTGTACACATAGAAGCCACAGTGGAGTGCAGACCCGTGCCCAGCAGGACCCAGAAACACAAACAGTTGCTCTCTAGGAGAGACAATACGAGTGGCAGTTGGGCCTGCAGTGGGAGTATTAAGGGCAGTTTGGAATAAATGAATCCTTTACTTTCTCCCCACAGGGGCTCCCCTGCCCTGCCTCTCTGTATTAGTGGGCTTTTCATTACTTTACTGAAGTACCTGACAGAGGAGCAGCTTAGGAGGGAAGAAAGCTTATTTCAGCTTATAGTTGAGGGCTTTCCAGTCCAAGATCCGGCGGCCCCACTAGTGTGGCATCTGGCAAAGGCTGGCAGTGGAAAAGCACGCGTGGAAGAAGCATCATAACGCCGGCCAGGAAGCACACCAACCCTCATGTCCTTCCAATACCTGCTGGAAGCAGCTCACTTGCCCCCTGCTACGTAAAGAATTCCCCAGTCCCTAGTATTTCTGTCTCGTGACCCTGTGTCGTTCATTCATAGCACTTGTCTGCATTGCATGTTTCTTTGTCCCTGACTTGCTTGCTCTCTCTCTAGGCCCCACCGGAGCTGTGCACTGGAAGAGGGCCAAAAGCTACTCTGGCATGTTTATTCTTGTGTCCCCAGCACCTCTAATTGTGCCTGCCAGTTACAAGGTGCACAAAATAAATACTTACTCAACAATAGGTGAATGTGCAAATTCAGTTAAAAAGTAAGAGTGGATTTCCAAACTGCAAGCTTATGTTTATTAATAAATAACAACAAATAGGGAACTTTCTGTTGATTGAATTGACTTGCAATGTGGTGAGTGCCTATTGGCATCATTCACTTTCTGTTCTCTCCTGAGAACTGCATTTCCCAAAAGCCCTTGCCAGCAGTATTCCAAGGTTGGTTCCTCAACTGAGATTCCTAACAAGAGCCTTGGAAGTGGATTCCAAATACTGTTACTTCTTCTCTGCTTGCACTTGACGGGTCTGAGAATCTTTACCACGTGGAGTTTTGCAACTGTATGTTAAGATTGGAATCACCTGCCATATTTCTGTATCAGTACTGGCAACTTCATGAAGCTCCTCTAGCTTCCCAGATCTCTGAATGCCAGGTGCAAATTGAGAATGATCAGCAACTTCGCCTCACTTGTCACTCGTCATCGTTTTAGTCCTATTTAGTTAAAATTTCTATTCTTAAATAGTTTCAGACTTCCACAGATTTTCAAAAATAATAAGGCAGATTCCTACACCTTCTCTTCCTAGAAATCTCGTTCTCAGCTTACCAATATCACCACTTATATCAAGAGAGTTACTCAGTGTATCTGGTTGTTCTAGTCTTTTTCAATCTGGAATACGGTCTCAGTCTTTTCATTTCCATGACCTCCATGTTTTTGAAGATTATAGGGTAACAATGTTGTTGCTGTTCCCCAACTGTGTGAGTCTGATGTTTCATCATGATTAGACCCGAGCAATGAATTTTAGGTGGGAATAACAAAGAAGCAAAGCGGTTCTTCGCATTACACCTGATCTTGTCACACACAATGTTAATTTGTCCCATTATTGCAGCTTTAAATTTTGATCACTAGATTAAGCTTATGAACACCATGACTCTGCTCTGTAAAGCTTTTTTTTTACTTTGTAAATAATAAATGTTTTCTGTGGAATACTTGATATTAGATTGCTCATTCCACTTTCACTCAAGTTTGTCTTCATTAATATCACCTGTCTGAATTAGTATTATAATGACTTTAAAATGGTGATTTTTTTGAGTCAATAAATCATTCCTCCCACATTTATTGGTTGGCATTATATGAATAACAGCTTTTTCTTCTACCTATTTACTTATATGGATTCATGGATTTCTATGTTATTCCATGGATTAATATATGCTATTACCAATATTTATTTTTGGCTTAAATTTCCTAGATTCAACTAGTGAGAGAATCTTCAGGCAGATTTTTTTTTCGTTTCTTTTTTTTTTTTTTTTTGATGATTTATTTATTTGAAAGGCAGAGTGAAGAGAGAGAGAGAGAGAGAGAGAGAGAGATCTTCTATCTTGTGATTCACTAATAACTGCAAATAACTACAACAGCCTGGACTGGGCCAGGCCAAAACCAGGAACCAGGGATCCCATTCTGGCTCCCCACAATGGTGGCAGGGGCCCAGGTACTTGGAATATCATCTATTGCCTTCCCAAGTACACTATCAGGAAGCCAAATCGAAAGTGGAATAGCTGGGACTCAAACTGGTGCTTTGGAATGGGATACTGCAGCTTAACCCACAGTATCCCAACACTGGCCCCCAACAAGTTCCTTTTCTCCCTTTGATTTGTCCTCAAAACTCTTTCACTCTTTAACTATTGTGTTACCTGTTTACATATCTTATTGCTTCCAGACACACATTGTATTTTTCCAAATCCTGACTTGAAAGCTGCCATTTCTCTAGAGCCCTGACTCAATGCAGTGAAGAGTTATAGTGGAAACCAATATCTGGGTGCTGGGAGAGTTTGCTGCCTCTGGGAGTGTGTTGTTACACCCAGCAACTCTTGTTGACAGAGCTGTAAGAGTGTGTGTGTATGAATTAGCATATGCACACACGGTTGAACACCGTTATGTCCAGATTTCTATATATTTTGAAGACTGATCAATCCACCAAACCAAGAGTTCACATCAACAACTCCAGTTGCACTCTAACACCACAGGGTTTACTTCAGCTTTCCTTTTTTTCTATATTTGTACCTTTCTTCTCCAGGGAAAAAATTGTCCTCATTACTAGCGATTCGTTTACATGTCAGCTTCTCATAGGCAATGGTGTCTGGGACATCGGTGACATTTTGTTCCAATATGTCATCCTTACGTAAACCTTGGGTGAACTGTCACTATAGATTGCCACCAGACTACCCTTACTCTCTACTCCTAAACATCTTCCTATAGGTAAATATTACTGCTCTTCTCATCTTTTAGAAGAGGGAAGAAGGAAATCAGACAGGCTCTCTGGCATGTTTGTAACCCTAATCCCCTATATTAACTCCCTTCTGATTGACATCCATACAGCAATTTTTGATTTTTTTAGCCAGCAACCAATCTTTATATTTTGGTATACAAATATCAATGCATATCAATGCAAAGAAAACTTATAGTGCATTTTAATTTTATATACCATACAAGTGAAATTTATGTGAAAATCAGAATGAGGAAAAGTGCCTTAAAAGAGGGAAAGACTGAAATTTTAATCTGAACATTTTTGAAATTTTAAATTTGCAACATCTAGGTAACTGAGTATGCCTTTTGCCTTTTGCTACTGCTAAACTACCAGATGCTCAAAACACTTTTCTATATATGAAGAACTATTTTTCATTTACAGTACTTAATTGATGCTAAAGGTTTTGTCATGTCAAACTGATTCAAGGTCAGAGTTATATAAAATATGTCAGACTATTTTAACTGTTAAAGATACATCACAAACGTCAAGTGCTAGTAAATAACAAGTGACAAATCTTAGATTAATATTTTACTGAGTAACTTTTTCCTTTGAAAGCATGCTGTTTTATTTTCATTTTCAGGGAATAGTATGTAGAATAAAAATTTCTGCAAGAAGAGGAAAGTGACTACATGAAAGAACATATTACCTGCACGTCAGAACAGAATTTAACTAGCTTGGGGCACCTGCTACTCTGTGTGTGAAAGAAAGCCCTTCCCCAGTCCTGCACTTACAGCCTTCTATCTGTTCATCTTGTGCCACATGACAGGTGAAAAATGTAACCCAAGAAAAAACAAACTTCTGCTTTGAAATATTTCTGCTAAGTGAAACTTGTTCATCTGAAATATTTGCTACCAAGGAAAGTGCTCCTGGCAGTGTCTCCTATCTTTCTCTCATGGTTTTGAAATACTTGGGATTTTAAAATGTTGAAATTAGAAGAAAAGTTATGCACCAAGTTGATATAATCATTTGCTTAGAAAAAGAAAGAAAATATAACAATGAATTTGTGTCAGAAAATGAACACTAGTTTTCTCAATTCTAGTATGTGTTTGAATTAAATTAAAAATGAAAAAAAAATTCTTGACTTATGTATACTTCAAATCGACTGTTAGTTCACCTGTTAGCTAAATCCCACTATAAGGCCAAAGTAAAATTAAAAAAAAAAAAAGAAAAAAAAAAAAGAGTCAGGCTCAATTTTCAGCTGGTATTATTCCAAGGGTTTAGGAGCTGTAGAAAGAAAATAAATAGGCTGGCAGAAATAGAAATTCTTTAATTGGGTTCAGTAAACATTCATTGGTAGAGTCCTGTACTCCAGGTACGTTGCTAGGTATTAAGAGAGCTATGAAATGAATCTAATGTAGCACAGCCTGGTGCCACAAAATATTTTCAGCCAATTATTAGAGAACTGAGACCAGGGAGCCTACTGAAATCTGCATAACACAAACTAGCATCTTTTTAAAGTGCTAGACCATTTCTTCTTAGTGATGGGGAAAGTTGTATTTCTTCTCTCATTATGCCCCTACCTTGGAACTTACATTGGCACTTTAATGCATTGTCTATGTATGGTCACCAGGGAGCAATTTCAGAACACAAAGCAGGACTTAAAACATTGGAGACTTAGGAAATTTGCTAGGTCTGGATGTCCCCCAGATCTTGATCCCCATTGGATGGTATTAAGAGGAGGAGACTTTTGGGAAGTGATAAAGCCATGAGGGCTCCTCCGTCATGAATGAATTAATCCCCTTACAGAAGAGGTTTCAGAGAAAGTTTGTCTCTGCTGCTCTTGCAGTCTTCTGCCATGTGACAGAACATTTTCGTTGCCCTCAGGGGACGCAGCTACCAGGCATCATCTTGGAAGCTGAGACTGGACCCTCACTGGACACCAAACCTGCCGCTCCTTGATCATGGATTGCTCAGCTGCCAGAGCCGCCACAAACGATGTCTGCTGTCTGTAGATCACCTAGTCAGTAGTATTGTGTTACAGTAGCAGAAACGGACTAAGACAATGTTCTGAAAAGGCTAGGAATAACACGCCACAGCAACTTCCCAAACCCTGCTCAAAGCTGTTGGAGGGCGGGCGCTGCGGCTCACTAGGCTAATCCTCCACCTTGCGGCGCCGGCACCCCAGGTGCTAGTCCCGGTAGGGGCGCCGGATTCTGTCCCGGTTGCCCCTCTTCCAGGCCAGCTCTCTGCTCTGGCCTGGGAGTGCAGTGGAAGATGGCCCAAGTGCTTGGGCCCTGCACCCCATGGGAGACCAGGAGAAGCACCTGGCTCCTGGCTTCGGATCAGCGCGATGCGCTGGCCGCAGCAGCCATTGGGGGGTGAACCAATGGCAAAGGAAAACCTTTCTCTCTGTCTCTCTCACTGTCCACTCTTCCTGTCAAAAAATTAAAAATAAATAAATAAATAAAATATACTTGGTGTTGGAAAGGAAAGGAAAAAAGAAAAAAAAAAAAAAAGGAATGTTTTCCAAGGTCAGGGAGTTTGAGAAAGGCTGAGCTAATTAAATTTGAGTCTGCCTCTTTCCTGCAGATCTTCTCATATATACACAATCTCTAAGGGGACTATCCTACCCTGAGATTGGATCTGGGGGAGTCTATGCTACTGAAAACGGGCAGAAATGGCAGGGGAAAGAGAAACAACAATCTAAAGTCACAATTCATTGTGCTGCTTTGATTTTCTGTACTCTTTTAAAACATCTAACTCACATATTTCTTGTAGCATAGCCAGTATCATTCCTTGTTTTCTGTTGCCACATTTAAACACTGGAAACAAATGCATCAAAATGCTTGGTATCTTTTTATCCCTTACAGATGTCCTTGCTCTCTGGTAAAGAAACCACTGGAATGTTGCCATTTTAATTAGGCTTAGCTACAAAAAAAGCCTTAATCTGCCATTGAGATGTACATTTGCTCATTTTATTAAAGCTTAGGGGAGAGGGAAAGTTGGTTTTCCATTTATAGAAATTATGTAATATTACAGATAAACTTATTCCAAAATAGTTTTACAACTTAGAGTGAATTTCAAATATAATTGATGACTTTGAAATTCTTGCCAAAATAAAGAGCACTTTTATTTCATGTTATTTTTAATAACCAGAAATTTCTCCCTACCATTATTAAAGTGATTATTTCTTGGAACTGTGTCAGGTAGTATAATTTTTCATGTTAAGAAGAATCTCCCAGTCATATACCAAATACTTTTATTAGAATAAATATCACCATCCCTTAACTAAGGAGAAATCAAATTAAGAAAACAGCTTTGCAAAAGTGCTATATAATAATATACTTCTAATTTTTATTTTAACAAAATGCAAATACTTTAAAAATTATCTAATCTTTTCCTTTTTAAAAAGATTTATTTATTTTTATTTGTAAGTCAGTTACAGAAAAAGGGGGAGAGAGAGAGAGAGAGAGAGAGATTTCATCCACTGATTCACCCTCTGAATGGATGCCAGGGATCCAGGAACCTAGAACTCCAACTGGGTCTCCCATGTGGGCGGTGGGGATCCAAGCACTTGGACCATTTTCTGCTGCTTTCCCAGATGCATTCATAGGGAGCTAGATCAGAAGTGGAGCAGCTGGGGCTCAAACTGGCACTCCTATAGGATGCTGGCCAACACAGACCATGGCTTAACCCAATGCAGCACAATGCTGACCCCTATACCTTACCTTTTCCTACTACGATTTCTTTACTTTTAGTTGAAAGGCAGAGTGACAGAATAGAAATGACAATGAGAGAAAGAGGGAGCAAGTGAGTGATCAAGAGATATTCCTTCTAATGCTTTACTCCCCAAATGTCCACAATAGCCAGGGCTGGGCCAAGCCAAAGCCAGGAGTCTGGAACTTAATCTGGGTTTCCTAAGTGGATAGCAGGGACCCAAATATTTGACCCATCACCTGTTACCTCTCAGGGCACTACCAGTACAAAGCTGGATAAGAAGTGGAGGGAGAACTCAATTTGAGGCCTTCTACTCTGGGATACTGGCATCCCCATAGGTGGCTCAACCCCTTGTGCCACAGTACCTAGCATGGTTTCTTGAAAATAAATTTTGAATATGTTCAGTAAGAATTATTCTGTTTATAGAATTTTCATTTGGTGCTATACTTTATAATAAATATGTAAATAAAGATAAAAGAATATGAAAGGGGAAGTGTGTCAACTCAGATTTATCAAACATTTAAAACAGATGAGCCTAATGCTTACTTGGGATTGTGAAGAATCATATTCGTATTTAACTTGTGCTTTTAAATAACATTGTCTTTATGAGTTAATCAATGTGCTAATGTCACAGTTAAGAAAGAACATGTAGTAGTGTGAAGGAACAAGGATCAGAGACCTTGACTGCCTGGAATAAATCCTGGCTGCTACTGCAGGTGGTGTGTCACTGGAAAAGCTCCAAACTTCTCTATGCCTTAATTTCCTCACCAGAGAAATTAGAACGATATCAGCAACTACCTAATATTACTAATTGCTGAAAGCGTTTGAGCAGTAAATGAGTTTATTCATGAAGTGTCTAGAATAATACCTGGCACATGGTTATTATGAAATACCTGTGCTTTGTCTCCACAAACCTAACATTTATTTTAATAGTAGTTAGGTCTCATCTTGACTTAAAAATTTCAGTTCATTTTCTTTCCTTTAAGTGCTATAGTTGCCTTTGGCTATTATTACTAAAAGCTCCTATAAGAACTCATAAGACTTTGGAGACAGCAGACTCTAACATTTTAAATTGTAACTTCACTTGAGTGTTGAAACTTAAAGTACTAAAAATCTCCATGACAGTTTAATGAAATAAAAACACTGTGTTTTATTTTTAAACAAACTAATGAGTTCACTGCTAATTTTTCTTCTAAAAATTTGTTAAACTATGATCAGAACAGTATTATATTGAACAAAGACAACTTTTTCAAGCAATGCTGTCGGCGGGCGCCTCAGCTCACTAGGCTAATCCTCCGCCTTGCAGCGCCGGCACACCGGGTTCTAGTCCCGGTCGGGGCGCCGGATTCTGTCCCGGTTGCCCCTCTTCCAGGCCAGCTCTCTGCTGTGGCCAGGGAGTGCAGTGGAGGATGGCCCAACTTGGGCGCTGCACCCTCATGGGAGACCAGGATAAACACCTGGCTCCTGCCTTCGGATCAGCGCGGTGCGCCGGCTGCAGCGCTCTGGCCGCAGCAGCCATTGGAGGGTGAACCAACGGCAAAAGGAAGACCTTTCTCTCTGTCTCTCTCTCCTACTGTCCACTCTGCCTGTCCAAAAAAAAAAAAAAGTGTTCAAGCAATGCTATCATGAATCAGTATCTGAATAGAAAAAAACACAGAATATAGAGTACCTCTGCCTCTCTGTAAACACACTTCTTAAAATGTAACACACAACATAGTGTCTTTCCCGTGTTAATTATTCTCTACATGTTTGGGAATTTTGTAACATAAATCATTTAAATTGAGATTTCAATTTGGCATTAAGATTATTTATTTATTTTATTTATTTGACAGAGTTAGACAGTGAGAGAGAGAGACAGAGAGGAAAGTCTTCCTTCTGTTGGGTCACTCCCGAAATGGCCACTATGGCCGGCACTGTACTAATCCGAAGCCAGGAGCCAGGTGCCTGCTCCTGGTCTCCCATGTGGGTGCAGGGCCCAAGCACTTGGGCCAGTCCAGAGAGCTGGACTGGAAGAGGAGCAACTGGGACTAGAACCCAGCACCCATATGAGATGCCGGGGCGGCAGGCGGAGGATTAACCAAGTGAGCCACGGTGCTGGACAGCATTAAAATTCTTTTTTAAAGTGTGTTTTCAAATATCATCCTTGCCAGTCATTGTGATATTCAGTCTCTAAGATTTCTAGTGGAACAGCAAGGCTTCGCTTCATTTTGTCTGCACCTGTGCCCACTATAGTCTCGCTCTCAGGTGACCGGTAAGCTCCATCAACCTACCCAATCTTGACCTCATCCTAATCTATAGTCCACCTCACACTACTTATAAACATCCTCCTTTGGTACTTGTACCGGGTACATATTACAGTATCTTCCTGTCACAATGCTACTCCACATCCAGGAGTGAGCCAGTAAGAGCCAGGCATACACTAGGTGATACCTCCTCTGACCATGAATTACTAGCATTATTAGCACATTGCGCCATTGATAATTTTTTCAAAAAAAATTATTTATTTACTTGAAAGAGAGAGAGAGAGTGAGAGAGAGAGAGCGAGCTATTCCCCCATCTGCTGGTTTCACCCCAAATGGCAGCAATGGTCAAGCCAAAGCTGGGAGCCAGAAACTCTATTCTGGTCTCCCATATGTGTGGCAGGGTCCCAGGTAATTGGTCTATCTTCCACTGCCTTCCAGGTGCATTATCAGGGAGCTGGATGGTAAGTAGAGCAGTTAGGTCATGAAACAGAGCCTTCATGGAATGCTGGTGTCTCAGGTGGCAACCTAACTTGCTGTGCTACAAGGCTGGCCCCTGTTGGTGTGTTTCATTCCTAGGGAATTGGAACTGAGATATGGGCTCTGACTACGGCTGAAAGTGTACATTTAATTTCAGAATTTTAAGGTGGTATCATTGTTTGTGGCATGAAAAAGAAAGAAGGGCCTGTCAAGGAAAGACTGGAGTCACCACTCTGGGAAGAAGCAAGATGGAAACCACAGAAAACATGAACAGACTTCTAACCCTGAGTCATGGCCCTTTTCTGAGGTTTGAGTCTGTTCATGGTTTGGAATCTGGGACATACATTTGCCCTTCCCAGCAAAATGAGTATTTCATTAGTGATAGAAGAGTCAAGGAAATATTGGAGAAAGTCCAGTTATTTCAGTCCTAAAACAATTTACTATGACTATAGCTAAGTCTGGCTTGGGACTACCAAAATGTAAATTTGAGTTTTACCATAAGGACCAATAGACATAGATACAAGTATGAAAATAACAAATCTTAACGTCAAAATGTTTTCAATTTACAAAGCATCCATATAATGTAGTTGTCAAGATAACTATCAACAGCTAGAAAACTGTTCATCAATGTCTCCAGCAACAGTTTACTCAAATTACAGATGAAAATTCCACAAAACACCTTGCACCATCAAAAGGAGTCACATTTCAGTTACTTCAAGTTGCTTCAAGTCCTTTTATTTCAGCTTGAAGCATTGTTAGGATGGTGAGATTTAGCGAATAAAATCCAAGACACCCAGTGAACTTTGAATTTGACATTATAAATACTATTTTTTAGTAATGGCCCATGAAGTATTTGAAACATACTTATACCAAAAAGTTATTTGTTCTTTATCATGAATTCCAGTAAAACAGAGCATCCTGTGCTTAACCTGAGAGCCTTAAGCACAGGAAATAAAATACAACCATAGGCACAGAATTTTTTCCCAGTATGCATCTCAAGTGGTCAGACTTGGTACTTGACAGTTAAATCAGTCAAAATGCAGAATGGGCATTTCTACCAAAATATGCTTTCAGTTAACTGTGTATGTTTGTTGAATGTTTATGTGTGATTGCTCTTTCTTGATACTCATTCTTAATTTCTTCTTGTAGGAAGAGTGGAAGATACGAGAGGACATCAGACATACTACATTTTCACAAAGCTTTCATTTTTATTTCTGGTATTTTAAAATATATTTATTTATTTTTATTTTATTTGGAAGGCAGAAAGAGAAACAGATGGACAGAGGTTCTTCATCCACTGGCCCACACCCCAAATGTATACAAACAGCAAGAGCTGGGACAAGCCAAAGACAGGAACTTGGAACTCAATCCCATGTTGGTGACTAGGACTGCAATACTTGAGTCTTCACCTACTATCCTCTGGGCTCTGCATCCCCAGGAAGCTAGGTCAGAAGGAGAGGAAGGTGGACTCAGACAAGGCACTCAGATGTGGGATGTTCTACACTCTAAGCAGCAACCTGACTGCTGCACCAAGCATCTGTCCTGTTTCTCATTTTAACAGCAAGAGAGAAGTCATTTTTAAAAAAGTAAATACATTTTCTTGAGAAGGCTTTTGAGTAGTAAAAAGAGAAGAAGAAAGATAAGAACAGAAGAAAGCACAATTCAAAGGATAATTTTGAAAAAAGGAAGAATATTGAGATTTTTAAGAACTGTCTGCTTGCTTTGGCTATTTTAAAAACCAAATTGAATTAGCTCCAAAGCAAATCTAATCATTTGGGCAGAAATTGGTAACAGGGGCTGGGAAAAAATAGACATTAGCCTTTAAACAGGCACAAAAATTGATACTGTTCCTGATTCAAAAAAAACTTGATTGAACTGAGATTTATATCTCTGTCCAAAAAAATTGATCTTGTCTTTTGCCCACTGAAAATTTCTATCCCTCCTCTCTGTGTTTCTCGCTCCCTCTCTGTTTCCCTTCCATAAATGAAAATAGCATACATATAGAAAGTGTGAAAAATGCTGTACTTGGAGAGGCTTGTTTCCAAACAACAATCAGGAAATGAACAAAGTATACAGTATTATAATGGCAATGGCTTTATCCTCTTGGTGGGGCAGTTAGTAAGAAATGGGGCAGGGTAGGAATATGGTTTAAAAAAGCTGTCCTTAATAAGCACCAATGCTTCTGCAGGTCATTAGTATGCTGAGTTATGTTTCATGGAACGTAATGTCTCTGCCTGAATCCCTGTAATAATGAACTGTGATACCAAGGAATATTAATTAAATCAAGATAAATAAGATCATTGTACTTTGAACTCAAGAATGATGTATATTCAACAATAATGTCTTTAAAAATGGAGCAGAGCATAACAGACAACTCAATTATTTTACTGATAAAATAAGGCATTACATTCTCAGAAATAATTGCGACCCTTTTCTAAACTGAGACTGACGCTCCGTAGAGGAAAATTCCAGCAACGTGACTTGCTTTCACTCAGTGCCTATCAAAATTCTCCTTGTGGTAGCTCTTGGAAAGATCATCTTTTTTTATGATTAGAACAGGGAATATAGGTGTCTTGCTGACTAAATTGCTCTTTCTGAAGTCTGATGTACCCACCCACTATGTCAGACTCTCCAGTACTAATATGTAGGTCCCTTTAAACCAGTAGGTTACACATCAAACTTTAGGTTTGAAGCTCTGGAAGATTCTCTAGGATCACAGGTTAAAATCTCACCAGGTCCAACGCAACCTTTCATTCTTCCAGAAGGGATAAATCAACCAGCACGTACTTCACTGTGTTAGGGTGTTTCAGATGAGAACTTATAAACTTAGACTCCTTTGCTTTGTAATGACATTAAAGATCTCATGGGGTGTTTGTTCTAAGGTTTGGAGACCGTCCTAAACCTTGAGTAATTTTTGCTTATACTTGGAAGTCTGCACTACAGGATGCTTGAACATTCTTATATGTTATTAAGGTTTTGCGTACCTTATTAAATTATGAAAATTAAATTCACCTTTGGAGAGTCCTTGCAGAATTAACATTATCTGGAACTAGAGAATACAGTGTACATGGTATGATTTGAACATCTCTGTAGTCGTATTTTCATCTTTTGTGGGTTACATAAGAGTTTTATGCGCCCTTCAGCAAAATAGCATGGCAATCAGGCCTGTGTCTGTTTTTTAAATAAGCCACAGCCTACTGGCATGAGACTCAATTCTAGACTCACAGAGTACAACACATTTACATCTCTGGTGACTTTTTGTACCAAAGACCCAAGGATATTTTGAAGACATTAATAAAATTACTTTCATTGCCCTGTGCCTGATCAAGTGTGCAAATGTGTGTGGAATACCCCCTACCCTTGCACTTTATTATAAACATTCATCTTTTGATATCAGTTCCTCTTATGCCTTTTGGTTTTATTTTTTATACTTTATTGCTTTAAAAGTGTCATTTTCCCCCATTGTTTCTGATCAGTTGATTGTCTTTCTGCAGACAAATAAGGAGAGAAGTGAAGGAGCAGCTGGTGAGTGTGTGAAAGTGGATAAAGGAGACAAATTCTCATAGTCAGCATTCAGATGTAGCCCCTTCAGGGTTTAAACTTTGGAGTTTGCTTTAGAACTCTTGGAGAGCTATATATAATACTTTGTGGCACATGGCTTTGCTTCATGTTTTAATGCTTAATTAAAAACCACCATTGTGAAGCATGACCCTGTGAGACCATTCCAGCAGAATATCAGAGAATTTTCCACACCCTGCTTACAAATCCCCATAGGAAGGATGTCCTGCTGGAAACTCCCAAGGAATATAGGGAAGGTAACAAAAATAAAACAAGTTTACTCTCACAGCTTATGGGAAATTGCCTGAAGGCACTTGTTTTATATGGAAAAACCAACTTTATCCCATCCCTAAAATACCTGAATATTTCTTCTTAGGAAGTCTTTTACAAAACCCAAATGGAGATGTTTCTTCTGTTCCATTCACTGCCTTTAATCCACTGGCAGCCTGTGGAAACACTTTCTATTTCCTCATCTCCCATCATCGTAATGAATTCTATAAACTTCTTCCAGTTTGAGAGCTTCATTTTTATTTTTATAGAAGTTAATAGCTGTGTAATAGAGAAAATGTGGGGAGTACTTCCTCTGAATGGAGATGCAACGCTTTAATGTACCCAAATGAGTCTCCCCTCCCTGTGTTTAGTGTGACCTATGTTTTCTGTTGAAATGTTAATATCATCTCATTCATCATTCAGCTTGCTTAGTCTCCTTTGTCTACCCTGTTTGTTTTCCCGAAATCATTTACTGATAGAGCGTAATTATAACTAGTGTTTCCCTGTTTGGGATTTTATATTTTGCTTTGAAAAATAATACAGCTAAACTGGATAAATCCTTGTCATTCCCATTAAATGTTGAGTTCCAAGTATATATGATGCAATGTAGTGTTTGTGAGTTTCATGTTCTTGTTAGACATCAAAGAGGCTAATGTTGACACACACACACTCCATGAGACTAAGATTTTTTGTACTTTAATCACTGCTTTATCTTCTATGCCTATATCATTGACAAGCACATGGCCTAGGGCCAGCAAATATTTGGTGATCAAATGAAATTACAAATTAGCCAATTCATATTTCTGTATATACACTGAAATATTTAAATTTTTTATTAATATAAAGGGAACAGATTTAATGTAGTTCATAGATACAACTCTAGGAATTAATGATATACTTGCCTCTCTTCATCCCTGCTATCCTCTCTCTCTTCCTCCTTCTTTTCATTCTTTTATTCTTTTTTAATTTTTGAGGTAAGATATTTTAATTCACATTATAATCACAGGCTTAATGTTCCACTAAATAAAAAATTCAACAATAAAAAGTAGAAATACCACTATTCAGCAGGAATGTTGACAAGAGCTATAAACAATAATAAAATCTCAACATATCAGTTTCATTCAAATACATTAATTTTTTTTGTGTACTCTACATACTAGCTACTATAAAAAGAGAAAATATCTGATATTTGTCTTTTTGTGTCTGGCTTATTTCACTAAGAATAATGGTATTCAGTTGCAATCATTTTGTTGCAAAACATGTTTTCATTCTTTTTGATGGCTGAGTAGTATTCCTATATATGTATATATTCCAATATATATATATATATATATATATATATATATCTCATATTCTGTTATGCAGTCATCAGTTAATGGCCATCTGGGTTGATTCCATTTCTTAGCTATTGTGAACTGTGTTGCTATAAACATGGGGTTACAGATAACTCATATTCTGATTTCACTTCCTTTGGATATATCTCCAAGAGTGTGATGACTGGGTCATATTATAGATCTATTTTTAGATTTCTGTGGAATCCTCATGCTGTCTTCCATAAAGTTTGTGCCAGTTTACATTTCCATCAACGGTGGGTTAGATTACCTTTGCCTCCACATCTTGCCAGCATTTGTTATTTATTGACTTTTGGATGACAGCCATTCTAACTGGGGTGAGGCAAAACCTCACTGTGGTTTTTATTTGCCTTTCTCTGATGACTAGCAATCCTGGACATTTTTTCATGCATCTGTGGGCCATTTGTACTTTCTACTTTGAAAAATACCTGCTAATATCCTTTGTCTATTTCTTTACTAGATTGTTTGTTTTGTTGTTGTTGAGTTTATGTATTCTGGATATTAATCCTGTATCAGGCCGGTGCCGCGGCTCAGTAGGCTAATCCTCTGCCTTGCGGCGCTGGCATACCGGGTTCTAGTCCCGGTAGGGGTGCTGGATTCTGTCCCGGTTGCCCCTCTTCCAGGCCAGCTCTCTGCTGTGGCCAGGGAGTGCAGTGGAGGATGGCCCAAATGCTTGGACCCTGCACCCCATGGGAGGCCAGGATAAGTACCTGGCTCCTGCCATCAGATCAGCGTGGTGCGCCGGCCGCAGTGTGCTGGCCGTGGCGGCCATTGGAGGGTGAACCAACGGCAAAGGAAGACCTTTCTCTCTGTCTCTCTCTCTCTCACTGTCCACTCTGCCTGTCGAAAAAAAAAAATCCTTTATCAGATGCATAGCTTGCAAATATGTTCTCCCGTTATTCATTTTGTTGAGTGTTTCCTTCATGGGGCAGAAGCTTCTTAGATTGATGTAATCCCATTGTGTTTCTGGGGTTTTATCCAAGAAGTCTTTGCCTATGCCAATGTCTTGTAGCATTTCTCCTATGTTTTCCTCCAGTAATCTGATGATTTCAGGTCTTAGGTTTTGATCCTTGATACATTGTGTGTTGATTTTTGTGCAGGGTGTAAGGTAATGGTCTTGTTTCATACTTGGGCCTGTTGGGAATCCAATTTTCCCAACACCGTTTGTTAAAGAGACTGTCCTTTCTACAAGGAATGATTTTAGCTCATTTGTCAAAGATTAGTTGGTTGTAGATGAGTACAATAATTTCTAGTGTATCTATTCTGTTCCATTTGTCTATATGTCTATTCTTGTGCCAGAAACATGTTGTTTCAATTATAACTGCCCTGTAGTATGTCCTGAAATCTGGTATTGTGCTGCCTCAACCTTTGCTTTAATTGTTTAAGATTTATTTCACTATTTGGTGTCTCTTCTGTTTCTATATGAATTTTAAGATTTTCTTTTCTAGATCTGAGAAGAATGTCCTAGGTATTTTGATTGGGATCCTATTGAATCTGTAAATTGTTTTGGGTGGTACAGACATTTTGATGATATTAATTCTTCCAATACATGAGAAAGGAAATTTTTTTCACATTTTTGTGTCTTCTTCTATTTCTTTTCTAAATGTTTTGTAATTTTCATTGTAGAAGTCTTTCACATCCTTGGTTAAATTGTTTGTAGCTATGGTGAATGGGACTGATCTTACAAGTTCTTCTTCAGTCATAGCATTGCTAGTGTATATGAATACTATTGATTTTTGTGTTCATTGGTCAATTTTATATCCTGCAACTTTTCTGAACTCTGTTAAGGGTTCCAATTGTTTCTTAGTGGAGTCTTTTGGTTCCCCTATATATATATATATATTAGATATATATGGATATATATAGATGTAGATAGATATATTAGATATATATCTAATTGTGTTATATGCAAACAGAAATAATTTGACTCCTCCTTTCCAATTTGTATCCCTTTCATTTCTTTTTCTTGTCTAATGACTCTGGCTAAAACTTCCAGAATAATATTGAATAATAAAGGTGTGACTGCTCATCCTTGTCTGATTCTAGATCTTAATGGAAATACCTCCAAGTTTTCTCTACTCACTATGATGCTGACAGTGGGTTGCCAAATGTCTGTTTGATTGTGTTGAGGTATCTGCCTTCTATAAAAATTTTTTAAAAGGTTTTTTTCATGAAAGGGCATTCTATTTTATCAAATTCTTTCTCTGCATCTATTGAGATAATCATAGTTTTTATTCATTTTGTTAATGTGATGTGACACATTTATTGATTTTCATTGTTGAACAATTCCTGTATCCTTGGGATAAATTTCACTTGTTCCAAGTAGATGATTTTTTGATGAGGAGTTGGATTCAATTAGCTAGGGCTTTTTTTTTTTTTTTTTTTTAAGATTTTTACATCTATGTTCATCAGGGAGATTGGTCTATAATTCTTTTCCTAGTTTTGGAATCAAGGTGATGCTTGCTTCACAGAGTTTGGGAGGATTCTTTCCCTTTCAGCTATTTTGAATAGTCTTCAAAGAGTTGAAATTAGTTCTGGTTTAACAGTTTCATAGAATTCAGCAGTGAGGTCATCCAATCCTAAGCTTTTTTTTTTTTGGTGAAGTCTATTAGTGATTCAATCTCAGTCATTGTTATTGGTCTATTCAGGTTTCTATCTTCATATCTCAATTTTGGTAAATTGTATGTGTACAGAAATCTATCTTTTCCAGATTTTCCCATGTGTTGATGTATAGCTGTTTGTAATAATTCCTGATGATTCTTTTTATTTCTATTGTATCAATTGTAACATTTCTTTTGTCATATCTGATTTTATTAATTTGGGTATCCCCCCCTTTTTGTAGTTGGTTTATCAATTTCATTTATTTTTAAAAAGACCACCTCTTCATTTCACTGAGCTTTTGTTTGTATTTTTTTAACTTTTATTTAGTAAATATAAATTTCCAAAGTACAGTTTATGGATTACAATGGCT
The DNA here is from genome assembly GCF_964237555.1 of Oryctolagus cuniculus. NCBI lineage: Eukaryota > Metazoa > Chordata > Mammalia > Lagomorpha > Leporidae > Oryctolagus > Oryctolagus cuniculus. The sequence goes on from NC_091438.1 coordinate 88,619,593, forward strand.
TTTCCCCCCCATGATTTCCCTCCCACTCGCACCCCTCCTGTCTCCCGCTCCCTCTCCCATTCCATCCACATTAAGATTCATTTTCAATTCTCTTTATATACAGAAGATCGATATAGTATATATTAAGTTAAGATTTCATCAGTTTGCACCCACACAGAAACACAAAGTGTAAAATTCTGTTTCAGTACTAGTTATAGCATTACTTCACATTGGACAGCACATTAAGGACAGATCCCACATGAGAAGTGGGTACACAGTGACTCGTGTTGTTGACTTAACAATTTGACACTCTCGTTTATGGTGTCAGTAATCTCCCTAGGCTCTAGTCATGAATTGCCAAGGCTATGGAAGCCTTTTGAGTTCGCCGATTTCGATCTTATTCTGACAGGGTCATAGTCAAAGTGGTACTTCTCTCCTCCCTTCAAAGAAAGGTACCTCCTTCTTTGATGGCCCCGTTCTTTCCACTGGGATATCACTCGCAGAAATCTTTCATTTAGGTCTTCTTCTTCTTTTTTTTTTTTTTTCCAGGGTGTCTTGGCTTTCCATGCCTAAAATACTGTCATGGGCTCTTCAGCCATATCCGAATGCCTTAAGGGCTGATTCTGAGGCCAGAGTGCTGTTTAGGACATCTGCCATTGTGTGAGTCTGCTGTGTATCCTGCTTCCCATGTTGGATCGTTCTCTCCCTTTTTATTCTATCAGTTAGTTTTTGCAGACACTAGTCTTATTTGTGTGATCCCTTTGACTCTTAGAGCTATCAGTGTGATCAATTTTGAACTGAAATTGATCACTTGGACTAGTGAGATGGCATTGGTACATGCCACCTTGATGGGATTGTATTGGAATCCCCTGGCACGTTTCTAACTCCACCATTTGGGGCAAGTCCTATTGAGCTGTCCCAAATTGTACCTCTCCTCCCTCTCTTATTCCCACTGTTATATTTAACAGGGATCACTTTTCAGTTAAAATTTAAACACCTAAGAATAATTGTATGTTAATTACAGAGTTCAACCAATAGTACTAGAACAAAAAAAAATACTAAAAGGGATAAAGTATTACATTGTACATCAACAGTCAGGACAAGGGCTGATCAAGTCACTGTTTCTCATAGTGTCCATTTCACTTCAACAGGTTTCCCCTTTGGTGTTCAGTTAGTTGTCGCCAATCAGGGAGAACATATGATATTTGTCCCTTTGGGACTGATCTGGCTCCTGTGGGTATATCATTCACCTGCTAACTACCACTAATTCTGCTCAACTGTGCAGAATTACCTCCCTTCTGAATCAAAAAAAGAAAGAGAGAGAGATTTACCATGCCTAACCTGGGAGTGTCACCTTTGGCACACCCTTAACCCTGAGGAGCCAAACAGACTCAGGCCACACCCATCTCAAGCCCCTAAGGCTGCATCAAAAGCAGACAGTCCACTTAATACAGTCATAGTATAACAAGAAAAAACACCACAGCGAGGGAAGAAGAATCCAAAGAATATCTCCACAATGCCAAGCAACAAATGTGGAAACTGAGGAATCAAGAACAAGGAAGACATTATGACACCCCCAAATGAACAAGACATCCCAAGCCAAGATTATGAAGATGATGAGATGGAAGAAATGCAAGATACCAATTTCAAAAAATTTATGATAAGAACAATTGGAAGTTTTCAAAAACAAATGCTTGAGCTATGGAAATCCTTACTGGACAGGATAGAAAATCTCCTTCGAGAAAATGAAATCTTAAGGAGGAATCAAAATGAAACGCAGAAACTAGTAGAACAGGAAAGTGTGATAGTGAAGAGAAATCAAAATGAAATGAAGAACTCAATAGATCAAATGACAAACACATTAGAGGGCCTTAAAAACAGAGTCAATGAAACAGAAGAGAGAATATCGGACTTAGAAGACAGAGCACAGGAAAGTATACAGTCAAACCAAAGAAAAGAAGAGGAAATTAGAAATCTAAAAAATATTATTGGCAATCTACAGGACACTATTAAAAAACCCAACATTCGGGTTCTAGGCATGGAGAGAGAGAAAGGATTAGAAGGCCTTTTTAATGAGATACTTGCAGAGAACTTCCCAGGTTTGGAGAAGGACAGAGATATCCTAGTACAGGAAGCTCATAGAACCCCTAGTAAACATGACCAAAAGAGATCCTCACCACGATATGTTGTAGTTTTGTTTGTATTTTTAATTTCAATTTTTAAAATTTCTTTTCTAATTTTTATTATTTCTTTCCTCTTACTAGTTTTATGTTTGGTTTGTCCTTATTTTTCTGGGTCCTTGGCATGCATTTGGATCATTTATGTGAAAAATTTTAAATTTCTTGATGTAGGCACTAGTTGCTATAAACTTTTCTCTTAATGCTACTTTTGCTGTATCAAATAAATTTTGATATGTTGTGCTTTCATTTTCATTCATTTCAGGGAATATTTTAATTTCTCTTTTGATTTCTTCTATGACCCACTGTTCATTTGGAAGCATGTTGCTCAGTCCCCATGTTTCTATATATGTTCTAAAGTTTCTTATGTTGTTAATTGCCAAAATGCAACATCCAAGCCATGTTCTGGATAAATATCAAACAGGCTCATGTGTATACACACACTGTATGAAATAAGATCCTTTGTTTCTTCTCACTGCTTTATCTTTTGGCCTACATCAGTGCAAAACACAGAGCCTATAGCCAGCAAGTATTGGTTGAACAAATAAAATCAAATATTGTCAGTTCATATGCACTTCTGTATATACTGTATATACTGTAATTTTTAATTTAAAAATTTAAAAATAAATGTGATCAGTTTGATGCAATAAAACATGGCCAAACCCTGGGAAACTATTTGCTGTGACTAGAGTTTTGTGCCCTTTGGTGCAGTCTGCTGAAGTAATAACAGTTTCAAGTAAACTCTCCTTCCAATTCCAATTAGAAAAGACTACCATGTTCATTTCATAAATAGAGGTGGAGTGCAGTGTGCAGAAGATTTATAAGTGTGCTTTTTCAGTTAATCCTGTAACATGGTAATGATGTTTCTGTTTTTAAAGAACTGACCTTGTACTCAGAAAAGTTAAATATTTAAACAATATAGAAGTTAGTAAGAAATAATAATTTTAAAAGTTACATCATGTCTTCCCACTTTTGAGCCTTCTGCTTTGTCCACTATCTTGCAATTGCTTGTGTGGAGTAGGAGGGTACTTCAAAAAGTTCATGTAGAGAATTAAACCATAAGATTTTTTAAACAAGTTGAAATCCATGCATAGGTTTTTTTCATTATATGCATTTTCCACAAACTTTTTGAAGCACCTTCCTACTGCAGCATGTCCAAGGCTGATCTATTCCTGAGTTGCCTTAACAGAGCTTCCCATCTCTATTTTGAGGACTGAGAGACAGACAGATATTGATGTTATCATAGAAAATCTGAAAGCACTTTATTGGAAATTTTTTTATAATTCAATGTTAATATTTGCTAATTCTTTGTGTATGTGTACCATAGATAGAATATAAAGAAAAATATGAAAATATTTATCTACAAAGCTCCAGAAAAGGCTCTACTTCCCCTCCAGCCTACCCAATGTGGTATATAAACGTGAATTTTTCTGTCTACAGCCTGTTGGTTAGCACTATAGTAGGGAATATAGGATTTAACAAATTATTATATTATAAAACTGGTATCAATAGTTGGCATAATGGCTACTATGAATATATGGAGGACTGATCCTTTTATTCTTTTATTATTTCCTTATCTGACTGAAACTGTGATAGATGCTAAGATTGCAGTAGTCTTCAAAACTAGGCATAGATATCTGCCCACATGGCATTTACACATTCCTTCCAAAAATGGTCTTTCTCAAATCATCCCTAATATCAAGCACCTGCTTATTTCCTTTTGTCATCTCAGCCGTCTTTTAAGATCAGTGGCATCTTAACTGACCTTTCTGCCAACTCTTTAATTCATCCCCAATAATTTCTAAGACATAGATATGATTTATTATAAAGTCATTCATCTTGCTGAGACATTTCTTCTTTCCTTTATAATAAAGTCAAAATTCCATGCAAAAACCTAGGGCCCAATAACCTGCCTAGCTGACCTATCTACCCTTCTCACCCTCTTACCCTACAATCTGGACTCACAAGACTCTTATCATTCTCTGGCCTCTTCAGAAGGCCACCAGCTTAGTTATTCTGTTTCATTTATCTCACAGGCATTCTATTCTTCACACTTTCTGCCTTGTAAACTTCTCACCAGCTAAGATTCATTTCATGTGATGACTTGAATCCTTTTTCATCCACAAGGTCTCCTGTCCTTATTGGTGGTACCTTAGTTACATTTACTTTCACATGGCAAAGCACCAGTCACGTTGGAAACTCCATAACTTCTTCTTGAGTTGAGTTTTAACTTTGAAAAGTGGAGAAGTAGCAATATGGTCTGTATCTGAAAAAAAGAGAAGACGTAGACATATGCCAGACGGAGAAGGTGGGTTGACTACAGGTGGCTGAAGCATTATTGAAAGAGAAGCAGAAGTGGAGAAGCACCAGTGAAGAGGAAAAATCTGTGTAGCCATAACTCTGGAAACATAGTTAGGAGGAGTGGAAAGGTCAGGCATGAATATGAGAAAACTGAAGCTGATAATCTCTGTACTCTGCCCATACAGCCCTGGAATCTGCCATCCCCGTGTCTGTTGTGTGTCATTCCACCTGTGAGAACCAGCTGCTCTTTGCCTGAAGACTGCCATGTGTCATGAGTACCTCCTTTGCATGTGTCGGGAGACAGTGAGAAGGCAGTAAGACGGATAGACCTTGGCATTAAAGTACCGCCCTGAGGCAGTACTCAGCCAATGGCTGATGGACATTAAGGAAGGATGGAGATTGCTGTTTGCTGAAGCTTCAGGCAGGAAAACTCTGAGACATGTATTCCATTTTGTCTTTCAAAACTGCCTCGTGGGATGAAACTTGCCACTGCTAGAACATACATTCGATTGGCTCCACCTTTCTTCGTTGGCATTTCTCTACTCCCCTTTCATATTTCTTGCTCTCCTGCTCACAAATAAGCTACTTGAACTTTAATTCTAGTCTCAAGATCTGCTTCTGGAGACCAAAATTGAAACAGCTGATGCTAAAAATAGTCCTAGGAAGTAGATTCTTAGAGTTGGATTCTGGGGCTGGTATTGTGACGTAATGGGTTAAATCGCTGCTTGTGACACTGGCATCTGATATGGGTGCTGGTTCCTGTCCTGGCTGATACAGCTCTCTGTTAATGTGCTTGGGAAAGCAGTGGAAGATGGCTCAGGTACTTGGATCCCTCCATCCATGTGGAAGACCCGGGGAACGCTCCTGACTCCTGACTTAGGCCTGGCCAAAACCCTACCTGTTGTAGCCACTTGGTGAACGAACTAGTAGATTTAAGATCTCTCTCTCTCTCTCTCTCTCTCTCCTGCCACTCCTCTCTCTCTAACTGACTTTCAAATAAATAAATAATTCAGTTTTTTAAAAAAAGAATATGATTCTGGAATTGTATCTTTCACTGGTCATATGGAACAAAGATAGTATTGCCACTGATGAGAAACATGGTGATAATGCCTGGCGTGTGATTATTAAGAATTATTAATCATTGGTGGCAAGATGAGATGCAGAGGAGAATGCTCTGTTTAATGCATTTCTGAGATACCGTGGAAATGATCATTATAAGAAATGTGGAAAGATTGGTTTTTGGTAACTGTCGTCAAAATTCTGAAGAAAGAAAACAATAGGTTGAGGTAAGCCAACCCTTAGTCTAAAGCATTTTATGAAAGCCAAAAATATTTGGCTGCATATAGGGAAATCCACATACCCAGCCTGATGGTGCAGTGACTATTCTGAAAATCACAATGTGAGTAGTAGATTTACTACCCCAAAAAAGAGATTGTCTGTGCCCTCCTTCACACACACACACATGCACACACATACGCACACGCACATGCACACGCACACGCACACAAACCATGGATTCAGCCCCAGAGTTTCCAAAGATCTCGGCTGGGAAGTGTGGGTTGAATCATTTTGAAAATCTTCATCCCTCAGATTTTTTTGAACATTTTGAGTTGGCCGATGTGTCTTCCTTCCTAGAAGAGAGCAGTTTCTCCACACCTGGAGGCCATGTTTAAACTCCTTCAAGGTCTGTGCCCCATGGATGCTATGGCCTTTAGACTAGTAACTTAAGACAAGCCCTTGGACTGGCGCCGAGGCCGAGCAGGTAAAGCTACTTCCTGCAGTGCCAGCATCCTATAGGTGCACTGGTCTTGGCTGTTCGATCCAGCTCCCTACTAATGTGCCTGGGAAAGCAGAGGAAGACAATCCAAGTCCTTGGGCCCCTGCCCCCAAGTGGGAAACCATGGAGAAGCTCCTGGCTCCTGGCTTTGGATCAGCTCAGCTCCGAGCATTCGGGACATTCGGGGAGTGAACCAGTGGATAGAAGATCTCTCTCTCTTTCTATCTCTCTTTCTCTCTCTCCCTCTTTCTCTCTCAGTAACTCTGCCTTTCAAATAAAATAAATAAATCAAAATAAGACAAGTCCTAGCACAGCTCCATTGGGGAAGTGTTGCTATGTTATGGGAAGAAAGGGATTTCTCCTGAAAAGAGTTAAAGGAACTAGCTAATATGTTACAGTAGAACTAAAATAATAACCCTAGCAGTGGATCTCAAGGGTTTTGAACTAGGAGTGGAGGTGGAATATAAGGCTAGATTATGTTGATTTATTGATTTGGGACATTCTTCTCTAACCAAAGGTTCAACGTCCTGGCAAGGACACATGGAGTCCATCCTAATATACTGCCTGGATGGCTCCTTGAAGCTTGGATGAAAATGATGGCCTACAACGAAAGAGGTAGATTTGCCTTCGCTGCCTTGGCAGAATATTGAAAGAGTCAAAGGACTCAAGGGATGCAACATGAAAAAAAATGAATTTATTGTATTTGACCTGAGAATCCATCAGCTACCTTCACCAAAGCAATAGAAATTATGCTCTGGGAGGGACATCCACATGGTTGAAGCACTCAGTGGTGGCTCTCTTCTAAAGACCAGTATGGGTTAGAAGACATGATGCCATCAGAGCCCTAAAGCCAGTGTGGATAACAGCACTTGGAAGGCAGAGACCATGTAACAGCATTTAACCATCAGTGGCTTAATGAGTATAAGTTAAATGGAAGCAAGGTTGTAATAGCATCCCACAGGTTCTGGAATGTAGGGAGGGATCAGCTACATAATTTGTAGGGCCTAGTGAAAATGAAAATGCAATCGTTTTGTTACACAGTTGTTAAAGATTTAAAATGGCAATAGCAGAGATATGAACTCAACATAGGACACTTCTGAGCATATGGCTCTGCTCCATTGGACAATTTGTACTTCAATAAATCCCATTTTGAGAACGGACTACAGTGGTTCTAGGACTGAGAAAGATGGGCAGTTCAAAGAAGATGTTGATTAATCTAGCCAAAAATATGACAAAAATAAATAAAAGGCCTGTCTTAACCATCATAGTGGAAAAATTTTAATCCATCACCCAATCTTGAGGCTTCAGCCAGTTCTCAATCCAAGAACACTCCACTGAAGGACAAGTTGGGCTCTTTTGAGCAAAGAACCTGCAAAACCACAAGCTAATCAGAGAAATGACTAATAACTCTTTTGGGATACTTAATACTTTGGAATTTAAGCCTTAGAGTAAATAAGGATGATGTATGGTGCTAAGACAGTTCATGTGGAAGGTGGAGAGAGTACAGTATGATGTTCCAAGGAGTCAGCTGTCTATATTTTTGGATGGAGGCTTCCACCACATCTAAAAGTTAGCTTATGTCTCTTTTTGATAGCGCAAGAACATGACTTCTGAATTACCATCATTTTTCTTACTTTGCAAATTATGGTTCATATTAACTATTAAATGAAGAATGGATTTTACATTCTTGTATAATTTAACAAGTTGATGGAAAGATATGTGGTCACTACTCCCTCCTCTACGCAAATGAGTTCTGCCTAAGACAAATCACCACTAATTCCTTCCTGGTCTGAACCTTGCCTCCCTTACAATTTAGCTTCCTACATACACTTAGTGCTCTAGAAACATGGCCTGCCTTCCACCTGTGTTATTCTTTCTCCCTTTCTTGATCTTCAGACAATATGATTCTTTCTCTCTGCCCATCCAGCATTTCTCTTCTGGTTCCTGGTTAGGCAATAATCATCTTTAGGTCTCAAGTTTAATGGTCATGTCCACTAGGTGACTTAGAGTAGTTTAAGTCTTATTCATCTCCATATCACAAGCTCATGTGCTTGATTCAAACCTATTTTTGGGTTAAAAGAAGTAAACATTTTCATTGAAAGAATGTTAACTTTTTCTCCTAATCGTCTAGATTAAATTCTAAATTTATTTTAATCTTGTTGTTTCAGAGTTAACTTTTCTTTTTTTAAAGATTTATTTATTTATTTGAAAGTCAGAGTTACACACAGAGAGGAGGAGAGACAGAAAGAGAGAGATCTTCCATCCGCTGGTCCACTCCCCAGTTGGCTGCAAAGACTGGGGCTGCGCCGATCCGAAGCCAGGAGCCAGGAGTTTCCTCCAGGTCTTCCCATATGTGTGTAGGAGCCCAAGGACTTGGGCCATCTTCTATGAGAGCTAGATCGGAACTGGAGCAGCCAAGATTTGAACTGGTACCCATATGGGATGCCGTGACTGCAGGTGGTGGTTTTGCCCACTACGCCACAGAGCCAGCCCCCAAAGGTAACTTTTCAATACATTTTATTTAATTATTTAAATTTTATTTGAAATACACATAGAGAGAGAGAAAGAGAGAGAGAAAGAGAGAAAGAGAGAAAGAGAGAAAGAGAGGAAGGAAGGAAGGAAGGAAGGAAGGAAGGAAGGAAGGAAGGAAGGAAGGAAGGAAGGAAGGGAGGAAGGAATCTTCCATCTTAAGGTTTACTCCCCAAATACCTACAGCAGGTGGGCTGAGCCAGTCCAAAGGCAAGAGCCTGGAACTCAGTATGGGTCTCCTACACCTATGTCAGGGAAATAAGTACTTAAGCCATCATCTGTTGCCTCCCAAAGTGCATGTTAACAGGAAGATGGATCAGAAGCAGGGAGCCAGGACTCAAGGAACCAGGCACTCAATTAAGAATATGGGCATTGGAGGCAGGAACTTTAATCTCTGTTTCATTTATCTTGTCCCTTACTCTTACATCATTTACTCCTTTACTGTGGTTATTTTGAGAACCAGTAAGTCAGGAGAGCTGGGAAGTCAAAGGGATGTTAAGATGGCCCCATCTCTGGTTTATAGAAGGTCTTTATCTTCGAACTGTTGAAATTCCTTGTCTGACCTTTATGTCTGAATTAGAAATGGGTCTTAAGTGCAGCAAGGCAATGTGTTGTGAGAAAAGTTTAAGCTCCTATTCCTTGAAAAGATTTCATTGGCCTGTAATATTTATAGTTCCTTTGGAACTCTTACTGATTAGGCCCCTCTGATACCGTGAATTCAATGTCAATTTTCTTTTGGGAAGAGAAAAAAAAGTCTAGAAGATAGATTTTCTTTACAGCATATTTATCAGAAGTATTACAAATCACTAGAGTTAGAAATAAAAATATATAATTTTGTTTTTCAATCTAATATCAAATCCTTCCCCTTACTCTATCAGTGTAACAGGAGTCAAGATGGCAGAAGCCTGCACTGAAGGCAATGTGCTGGTATGTCTCTGTGATTTACAAGTGCGGCACAAATGTCTGTGTGATTTTCTTACGATCGTGGTTTGGGACAAGTATGTATTTTTGGAAAGGAGGAAAGTGTAAGAGATTCTTACTGAGGAAGAATCTTTAGACATATTTTCCCTGTAATACCTGTATGTCCCAGCAATAATTTCTGAAATGTGTTGTGCCCTGAATATGCTGACTGGAAAAGCACCTGTTCTGGAGATGAGGCTACAAGCCTCTGTAAGGCCCTTTCTCATCTGGAAAACAGAGGAAAAACTGGATGATAATTGTGCACATCACCAACACAAACCATTGAAAATGAAAGTTTAAATGCAAGTGGCCTGAGATCAGTACAGACAAGGAATCATATGCGGAGGCTGCTCCCCTGTCTGCTCTGCTTGCTGGCTTAAGTGAATTTGGGCAATTCACTTAACCTCTCCATGCCCCCATTTCCTTCTCCTGGCATCTGATGACATTGAGAGTGAATCTCCTTGCAGTTATGTGACAATTACCCGATTAATGACTATTAAAATCTCTAAAGACAAAATGTAAGGAAATGTTTAATAAAATGGTAAATAGGGAGAAAATGGACAGTCAAGGGCCTGTAGTCACAACTGGAAAAATTATGAAAGGTTACTTTGAGAGGCACAGGGAGAGCCAGATCTTAACACGAGCTAATTGCTGACTGCTTGATCTTATAACTCAGAGCTTGGCCTAAGTTTCTACGGTGCGTGACAGTAGGGTCTTCCACACCTGCATCATAGTGAGGCTGCCCTCATAACCAAGTTCCCAATCGCAGCAGCATGTGAACTTTCCCCCTGAGAGCTGCTTCTATTTCATAGATGCCTCTGTTAAAACACACACACACACACACACACACACACACTTTTTTTTTTTTTGCAAAGATAGGACACTAAGTCATTTCCCTCCCCTTCCAGAGCAAACTCCCCCGCCCCTCTCCAGAATGGCTTTATCTCTGTAGTTCCCTGTAGTTCAAAGGCAGAAATGGAACATAATGGGATTTGGCTGAAGGGTTATAATCCTAAGAATTCCAAAACTTTTCATCCAAGGGCCATTTCTAAAGAGAGCTTTCATCCATTGGCAATTTCAGCTGAGAGCTTTTCAGTCTGACTCAGGAGGCACCACATAAAGGCTTTAAAATGCTCCAGTCTGTTGCTGTCCCCCTACCAGGGAGGAGACAGAGGCTCTGCATGGTTTTTCTCAGCCCATTTTTGAAAGCATTTATGTGAAAGCGGAAGTGCCTAGATCTAAACCAAGAGGAATGGGAATGGCCATTTTCTTGGCCAAATCTATGATCAGAGACGGAGTCTCCCTTCACTCTCCATCAGAAGGGGCCTTAACAATTATCATTAGTCAGGATCAGACAGGAGGGTATATAATGTTGAGTCAGGGGTGCTGTTTTTATCCAGGATGGCAACACGATAATGGGGAGAGAAGAGGATGCTTTGTGACCCAGGTGTCAGAAGAGAAGTGAGCACCTGCACACAAACTCACGCTTCCCACCCCACCAGCCCCTCCACTGCACATAAATTCTCATCTCAAGGGAACCAGGGAAAGAAATCTTCTTGTATAGAATAAGCGGAATGTGTCTTCAGAGGTTCAACATGTGCTCTTGGCTCTGGTCCCTACTTTTGCCCTTTGGCTATAACCTGGATTCTCTACCAGTCATTATTTAGAATGAATAGGGAGGCTCCTGCACAGTTTTTCCCATTACAGTAGGGAACTGGTAATGTAGAACAGCAACTTTTAGAAACATCCCTGTAGTATATCGTGACTTATACACATTTCCACTGCCTTAGGAGGGGGTAAAGGTAATTTATTTCCATGTCATTTCCAACCCCATAGGGTTGAACAATGAGGACTCCCTAAGTACTTAGAGAAAAGGGAAATAAGGCTGCCCTGTGAGAATTAAATGGCTGGAAAACAGCACTTAGCAAAATGTTTCCTATTTCCATGGGAGCATTCCAGAACGTTCTTAATTAGTGAAATTGACACATCTATTGCCAGCATATATCATGCAAAGAGAACAGCCATTTGGCAGCTTGGCTTCAGAGGATCCCGTGTGTCCAGAGGTCATGCTCATCCTGGTCACAAGGTCTCATGAGATCTGATGAACCATCCTCAAGACTCTCAAACATTCTCTATTCTGATCTTGCGATTCCTGAGCAATCCTTTGGTTTAATAACTCAGAAAACTGTGGCCCTGTGTATAAAGAGATAAAAAGAGTTTAGTCACCAGAACTAATATTTCCTCTTTATAAATTAATACTTGGCTTTCTAGTTCATCTAGCAGTTAAAATTCATGTAGCAATTAATTAAGAATACAAATACCTTAGCAAAATTAAGTACTTTCCTATCTTCCTATCTTTCTACTTCATCTAGTTTTTATAAGTTTGTCTCTAAAAGTGCAATCATTTCTGTGTTTACTCCTAAAATTCATTCTCATACCTGTAAGACAAAAGACCAAGGAGAATTCATCAAGATGATTCCACCCAGTGTGGAATATTGCAGGTCAGTCACCAGCATCAATAGCTTATTTTGAAATCGTCCACCACCATGAATGTTTTCTTCCATCATAAATCAATAAAAACTCCTAGTTTTTCCAGGTTTGGTAAAGTACCTCTAGAAATTGAAATAATCCTCAAGTTTGTTTAGCATCTGATGCCATCAATATTTGCTGCTGTTTGTAAAGTTGAGTCTTCGCCTATGAAATGTTCATCTTTTCTTCCTGATGAAGCCAGAAATGATGATTCCTGGTCATAGCAAAGAACGTGAGGAGCAATCAAGTGCACTTTAACCAAGGGTGAATGACCTGAACATAAAACAGGGACTATTTATTTAAAATTATTTCCTATCTAAACACATTCCCTTAAGGTAGTCATTCAATATTTGTTTTTCACAAGTTCATTGTATGCCAGCCATTTGCCAGCTGGTGAACAAAGGTAAACTGTCACAGAATTTGTGATTTCGTAGAAAAGGTGAACTTTAAGGTGATTCTAGGTAATTCAGTTATGGGAGTTGTTTTCATTGAGTACAGTAAAACTGGGCAGGGGAAGATTCTCAGACATGCTAGCATTTAGCATTTAGGCTGAGCCCTAAATGGTAAGTAGGCACTAATCAGGGGAAGATACTGAGGAAGAGCCTCTAAGCACAAAGACAAAAATGGACAGGAATCTTGAGGACAAAAGGAGACTGGTGTGTTCCAGGAACTTAAAGGAGGCCAGAAGCAGCTGAAACTGAGAGCCGGAGCTAAGAATTGAGGTTTACACGAAAATCTGCGCATGCACAGCCTCCCATGTACCATTGCAGATTTTATTTATTCTTTGTGCAAATTCCCATTGAGAGATGTTGTAGTCTGAATGTTTGTCCCTTTCAAAACTCATGTTGACCCTTGCTTGCCGTAGTAACATAAAGAGATAGGACCTTTTCTTAAAGGTTAGTAGGATGTGAGGGCCCCATGCTCAGATACCATTATAAAAGTATGATTTCAGTCTCCTCTTGTTCCCTCTTGGCCCTTGAACCTTCTTCCAGCTGAGGACATAATGATCCTTTTCTCTAGAGGAAGAAACCATGAGGCACCATCTTGAAGGCAGAGAAACTGGGCCCTGACATGCCTTGGTTTTATGTTGGACTTCACAGCCTCCTAAACATTGAGAGAATAAATGTCTGTTCTTTATAAATTATCCAGTCTCTAATATTCTGTTATTGCAGCAAAAATGGACTAAGACAAGGGCTTATTGTGAACTAGGAACAGTTGTAGGCATTGGCTATGTAGCAAGGACCAATCTCTTTGGGAGGGAGGCAAACAGTACAGAAGCACATTATAATTTGACAGATAGGATTCAGAGACCTGAGTAATTAGGAGCATAATAGGACCTAAGATCAGAGAGACGGTGTGTATGTGGTGTCCAATCTTAAAGAATCTGCTAGCCCACTGTAAGACGCTTATATTGAGTGGAATAAGAAGCTTTTCACAGGTTTTAGGCAGAGGAAGTGCCCTGATTTATTTCCCTTTTAAACATTCTGGCTTTTTGTTGAACAAGAAGGTGGGGAGAAGGAAAAGGACCACTTAGGAGGCTATTATCTTTATCCTGAAAGTAATGGGAAATTATTAAAGAGTTCTAAGTCTGGGAGTTAAACTTTATTAAAATATCATAATATATATTCTAATTATAAGCCTTGGTTTAGCAATTAATTAAGAATACAAATACCTTAGCAAAATTGAGTACTTTCCTATCTTAAACTACCACATTAATTAATTACTACTGAACTTTCCTTTGATTTTTCTTTTCTTCTTTGTTTCCTGTAACTTGCAGCCATTTGGCCTGGATGCATCTCCCAACTCCCTTCTGATATTGGGATAAGCTAGACTAAATTTAGCTTTAATTATCCTACTAAGAAAACATTTGGGTTGTGTTTTTCCAATCTCAAGTAATGCATTGGATCCCTGAGGTTTCCTTTTGTATAACAGAAATCTACTACACTGGATATATGGAAAATCTGTTTGTTAGCACCCACTCATGAGTATTGGCAAGAATTCTAATATCACTCATTCTAGGATTTCCTGCTCCCTCCACTGAATTGTATAAAGCTTTTAGAATTATGAAGCTGCTGGAGAATGGACAAAGTTCCATTTGATCCTGGCCACATGTTGCATGGATCCCTTCCTGAGCTCACATTCGCAGTTTGAATAGGTTTGACCCTACTGGTTGTCTGCAATTGCTCAGTGCCAAACTCAGTCATGAGAACCATACAGCTGGGTAACCAATGTCTTAGTGCTTAGTGCTCCCTGGCTCCACCCCCTCATCTGTGATCCTGCTAACTCACTGGTACTGTATTCAAAAGAGAGTCTAGTTTGGAGACATCCTCAGAAAACAGCAAACTGCAGTCTTCCAGGTGCAGTTAAAAATTTGGAGAAAAATGTCAATACCTCTGAATTAGATGCCCCTGAACTAGCCAGATAACAAGATCAAATATGTGAAATATTTTTCATTCCAGTACTCTATTAAACCAGCTAAAGAATATAGACTAAAGAAGATAGAAGAGGACACATTCCCTACTTCCTCCTTCTGTCATTGGAACGGCTTTCCTGAAATCTAGCAGTCAGTAAAACTCACACTAAATGTGGGCTCAGGCAGGTTCAAGGACTCAGGACTTGGGCTCCCTGTCTTTGTCACCACTAAGCTGACAAAGAAACCCTGTCAGGACCCAAACAGTATCTACCACCATCTTCAGAATGTACTTCTTACCTACATACCTCCATACTCTTGCAAAACAGTCAAGCTTACAGGATTGTTCTTGGCCTATTCCTCACCAAGCTTCCCAACTCTATCTTCCAATATTCTCTTTTTCTCCATCTGCTAAAATTCTTGAGTGAGGAATGTTGTTAATCAGAAAAATCACATGGATACACAAATTAATATCCCCATGGTTCAGCAAGTTCCATTAGTATAGGAATAAAATGATCCCTGCTTTGTGGCATCTCTTCCTTTCCTTCTCTCTTTCCAGCTAAGCTGAACAAGTAGAGAATATCTTCTCTCCCATCCAGTGCTGAAGATTTTAGATTGTGTGGCATCCTATGTCTGTGAAGTACTCTCCGTGTTTTCATTTCCAACTGAGAGAAAGCTTTCCTGGGTAACTCTTCATATTCATTCAAATATGAACTTTTCTGATGAATGCCTCATCCCACGAAATTACTGCTATCCTTAGTGTTTTTGGTTGCCAACAATTTTTGATCTAGGTTGCCACAGAAGACTTATGAAAGCTTATGCCCTTTAATTTTTAAGAGATAAAAAGTTTTAAGCATTTGAACTGATAATACTTTTAGAAAGAAACATGCAGATCTTCTTTTCAGATCCAACAAAGTCTTTTAAGTCCACTCAAGAAAAAGAGACCCAAGTAAAAGGTAATAAAGCTGTCATGTAAGAACAAGTAAAGAGGACTATATTCATGCAAATATTGTATTTCAAATGATTACCACTAACACTGGTATAAGTGCAATTTTAACTCTTATTCTGCCTGTGTTTTACCTGGGCTACTCAGCTATCATAAATAAATGTCAAAGTTGTTCCAGCTTGACTGATTCTTACAGGAATGGCTCTGCCATAAATTAGGTTAAAAAAAGTTATAGGTTGGCATTTGGCACAGCAGTTAAGGTGTCCCTTGGAATACCTGCATCCTGGCTCAACTGCTGATTATATCTGAATATACCTTCAAGCTAATGTACATCCTGGGAGGTTCAAGTGCTTGGGCCTCCTTCCACACAAGTGGAAGACCTGGATTGAGTTCCTAACTCCTTGGTTTGGGCTGCCCCAGCCTGAGCTGTTACAAACATTTAAGGAGTGAATCAGAAGAAAGAAGATCTCTGTCTCTGATTGTCTCTACTTTTCAAATAAAATGAGAAAAAATATCATCTGCATTCCAAATATTTATTATTTTGATACTTGGTTATAAGCAGTAGTTTTGTTGGATTAATTGAAAATATGAAGTCTCCCTTTTTTCTGGCTAATTTCATCCTTGGATTATTTTTAATTCTTACTGAAATGCTATTATAAAGCTATGCCTTAGTATCCTGGCAATTTCGTCCTGCAAATCCCAAGTAAGTACCTTGTTAGCTAGGGCAATGTCTGCCGAGACCAAGTTAAGTTTCTGCCCCTACCTTTATTTTTCCTCTAGACCAGGATGGCTTAGGGGCAAAAATTCCTCCCCAGGTTTTCTGGGGAGATTCAAGATGAGTGCCAACATGACCTCAAGCTGCATTTTAATCTCATTTCCATAGTAAAAATCAATCCCACCTACACCATCACCATTGGCAGCTATCATGACAACCAGAAGGAGGGGGCCATAAAACAGGAAAATGGTGGCTCCCCAATTCTGAGTCTAACACTGTCCTTTCCCAGAAAATCCATCAATATTCCTGTCACTTATTAGCACATTCCTTCTCCTCATACCTATTGCCCTCTAGCTGACTCCTCAGTTCCCAGGCAGGTGAGAAGTTAACATTCTAGTTCCTCCCACTTGTTTTCAAAATTTTTTGAAGATTTATTTATTTTATTTGAAAGATTATGTTACATATAGAGTGAGACACACACACTCATTCACATATACACACACTCACACACAGAAGTTTAATCCACTGGTTGATTTCCTAGATGGCCCCAACAGCCTGGGCTGGGCCAGGCAGAAGTCAGAAGCCAGGATCTTCATCTGGACCTCCCCTATGGGTGGCAGGGGCCAAAGCACTTGAGACATCATTTGCTGCTTTCCCAGGCACAATACCTGGGAGCTGGATCAGAAGAGGAGCAGCTGACACCCATATGGCATGCTGGCATTTGCATCAGTCAACAGCTTAACCTGCTCCACCACAATGCCACCTCCACCCATTGCCCACTCTTGGCTAAGAATAAGTCTTGACTGCTTACCTCCACTTCATTTTATTAGTTTATTTGGGGGTCTCTAATTCACCTCCAAAATAGTAATCCCTCTACCCTACATTTAATGCCAATGAACTTGTTGAAGACAGTGTTTCCATCACATATTCTTTCAACAAATTCTGACTGAGTCTTTACTATAAAAAGGATTTGAAAAATTTTTGGAGCATTAAATCAAAAATGTTTTCAGATTCATGCATACAAAGGAGCTTCAAAAAGCTCATGAAAAATGTATATTATGACAAAATTACACAGAAAGTTTTTGTACCAATATCAACTTTTAAATCCATTTTCCATAAACTTTTTTAAGTGCTCACATATGTTAATCACTGTGACAGGCATGTGGTATACAGTGATGAACACATGGTCCCTTACCTCAAGGAACTTGAGTTTAATAGGTAAGAGGCATAGTTGAAATAAAACTGACATATGTGCTGTGAAAACAAGTTCCTTTGCACCATGAGGGTGTAGAATAAGGAATTGAGATATTTGTGTGTTCAGGGTGGAAGTGACAATGGTGATGATAAGTCACTGAGGGTTTTAAGCTCCCTGGGGAAAGGATTAGATCCCTGTCCTGACAACACACAGCTGCCTTGTGAAGTGTACACTGATTCCCATTTTGAGCAGCATTCTAGAAAGCACAGCCCACTTTTCTTGAAGTCTGTAACACTTGATGGCACTGATGTCGAACTTCGTCCTTGATTCATTATCCTTCCTTCCCTTTGCTCCATGCTTCACACTGAGAAATTTCTGTTTTCCTTTTCTACATGTATCTTTTCAAACCACATACTTTGAAGGGGAGGATGAGGTAAGATACAATAGTAAATATTTTCAATGTGTTTGAAATATTAGACAAAGGATATAGAAGAAATGACTCTGAAAATTAGAAAAGACTTAAGAACATATGATTCACAGATTCATTCATAGAGAACGAAATTTTATTTCTAGGGACTAGCATTGTGGTATAGCAGGTAAAGCCATTGCCTTGGGTGCTGGCATCCCATATGGGCACCAGTTCAAATCCTGGCTGCTCCACTTTCAATCCAGCTCCCTGTTAATGAGCTTGGGAAAGCAGCAGAAGATAGCCCAAATAGTTGAGCCTTTGCTACCCACTGGGGGACCTGAATGAAGTTCCTTGCTTCTGGGTTCAGCCTGGCTCAGTGCTGGACATTGTAAACATTTGGGGACTGAACCTGCAGATCTCTCTCTCTCTCTCTCTCTCTCTCTCTCTTTCTTCCTTCCTCCCTCTCTCCCTCCCTCCCTCCCTCCCTCCCTCTAACTCTGACTTTCAAATAAATAAATAACTCCTCAAAAAATATTTCCAAACAATGAAGAATCAAACCAATCAGCAGGTCTGGAACCTCTAGCAAGCCTTGTTGAGTGCCCTTTTCAATGTAGTTAGACATTCTGTCTCATATCTTTGTTTTGTTGCTCAACCTTGGGACTCTCCTTTTATTATCTTCATTGTTTGCTGTTAGGCAGTAAACTCATTGCACAAAATGATTTGGCCTTTCATTTATTTATTTCCCTTAGCTTTGTCTGCATCTCTTCCCTACAATCAAAGCATCTAGTATAATATTATTATGTTTGCTAAATAACTTATAGCTTTGCATTCAAGAGGTATTCATTTTTTCTCAGAATTTTCATCTGCTGTGGGCTGGTCTCTGGATTTCTCAGTACTTGCTTAGTAAATTGATCATTGTACTTAATATATCTTCTATGCTCTCTCTCTACTTCCCTTCCTCTTCATAGTTGAAATAACATCCTTGCCAGAAAGAGACCTACTGTTCCTATGTAAAATGCTGTGAACATTATCCCTCAATTGCCAGGAAAAAGAGCAAATGAGGCAAGTATGCACCTCAAATGTATTTTTCTTTTTCTATTTTTGTTTGTGGTTTAAGTTTTTCTGAGATGTTTCTTAAGCTCCAAGCATATAGGCACTTTTTTTTTTCCTTTCATCATTACTCTATTATAACTACCTGGTCTGATAAGGCCATCTTTGAAAACATAAAGGAAAGATGCACAGAGGACTGAGGGTGAGGCAAAGCGATGCTGTGTCTCCGGAGCTGGAGGCGGTTAACCTTCAGGCCAGTGAAAACTACTGAGCACCGGAGAAAGTGGATGGAGAGAATTTAGGGTCTTTATGGAAGGTTTTCTTTTCTCCTTGTGAAAGCTGCGTTAACCTTGTGAAAGATCTACTTTTGTCTTGTTAACCTGGCTTTGAAGAGGAATGACCCTGAAAGGGAAACAATAGTAGCAGCAGAGTATAAAGGGTAATAAACTCCTAGGAGCCTTTTTTCCACCTTCAGAGTCTAGTTTGGGGCACTATTAGGGCAGACCCACTAAGGAAGAGGCATGAAGAGCAATAAAGCATGTCCTCTCTCTCTGCTTTTCAAGATTGAGCTCTGTGTTCACAAATTCCTTATGAAGGACCTTTCTATGGTGCTACCTCTGCCTAAAGGCATTTTTCTTTTTCTTCACTCTTGGAATATTTCCCTCCTTTACTTGCTTCCTTCTTGCCATCCATCAATTCTTTTTTTCTTTTTAAAGCTGCAATAGTAAACTGCCACCTGGCACGTCCTTATAATGCAAAAGCGTGGAAAGCCTGTAGCTGAGTCACTTTGAGGTGTGCAGACCGCAGATGACACTATGTCTGCTGGGCTCAGTAGGTACACTTGGAACAGCTTTTACCTGATCAGATCAAGAACAGAAACAGACAGGTGTGAGTGCACCTCTCAGTATGTTTTCATTAATCAAAAATCCTTGGCTGAGGCTTACAACCTGACTTTTAGTTATATGGACACATATTTGAGGCAATAATTCATCGACATTATTGTCATTTGATTTAATCTGGAAGAAATTGGTGGATTATTTGAGCTTTTATATATTTTATTGACTTTTACATATGTACATATAATATATATGCCAATACAAGGATACTTCAAAAGTTCATGAAATTGAAATTAAAGGATGAGCTTATTTGGGTGCAAAATGCATTTGAAATGTATGAATATTTTTTCATAATATGAATTTTCCCGAACTTTATGAAGCCCCTTCATGTGTACAGATTTCAAAATTTTTGAAAATTTTCAATCTTTTTCAATTTTTTTAAAAACTTTTAATTCCATTTCCATGAGCTATTTGGAGTATCCTTGTATATACAATACATTATAAATGTATGAAAGAAGAACTTAGATCCCAAAACATATCAGAGCCAATACTGAAGGACTAATTTGTCCTAATATTATACTTCTCCCAATGTGTAGTCACAGATGAACATATTTTGCCTGTTTTTCACTTTAATATCAATGTCTGGCTACCTGCCTTCACTATCAAGGTTGTGAGATTCACACATATTGTTGTGTGGACTATAGATTGTCTGCTATCATTTTGTGTTCAACGATTTTTAAAACATACCCCCAGACATCAGTTTCAGCATTGTGAGAATTTGTTAGAAATGCACATTCATGGGGCTGATGCTGTGGCAAATTAAGTTAAGCCATTGTCTGTAGCATCAGCATCCTGTATGGGTGCTGGTTCGAGTCCTGGCTACTCCATTTCCAATCCTGCTCCCTGCTAATGGCTTAGGAAAATAGGAGAAGATGGCCCAAGTGCTTGGGTCCCTGCACCCACATGAAAAACCTGGAAGAAGCTCCTGGCTCCTGGATTCAGATCAGCCCAGCTCTAGCCATTGCAGCCATTTGGGGAGTGAACCAGTGGATGGAAGACCTCTCTTTCTCTCTCTCTCTCTCTCTCTCTCTCTTTCTCTTTCTCTTTCTCTTTCTCTTTCTCTTTCTCTTTCTCTCTCTCTCTCTCTCTCTGCCTTTAAATAAATCAATAAAATTTTTAAAAAATCTACAATTCTGAATCAGCCCTTGAACCCCCATCTTTATCTGCTGAATCAGAAGCTCTGAGGATGGGACATGCAATCTGTATTCTAACATGTTGGAGTTCAGAAAATAATACCCCAATTATAGTGCTTTTCCATAGCGTATAATTTGAAAGAAAGGACTTTGAAAAGGCCTTAGAAGATGTCTCTCTGACCTTTTCCTGTTGTGCTGTCTCCTGTCCCTTTTTTCTCCTCCACCTGTAATTGATTCTTAGTAATCAAAATTCCTTTTCCCCAAGGCAGTTCACAGAAATAAAAATTATCCTAACATTCCCCCACTATTAAGTTCTCTGATTTATCTTGTCTAATAGTAGGTAATAAAACCTTCAGATAGTTAGACCAAAAGAGTCTACCTATCTCTTTTTCTCTTAAAGCCTTTACTTTCAGACATGATGGAAATATCTTACAGGACACATGGAAAAGACAGGACATGATCACAGTTGAGTGAAGACAATGTAACCAGAAAAATCTAATGGCTGTCAGCTAATGTTGAAACTGAAGTTCAGTGAGTATGACATGCTGCAGGGCTCAAAGGAATGAAAAGCTAGTATTCCTCTCCTTCTTTTTTACTCTCTCCTTCAACAGAATTCACACCAACTTTCTCATATCCTTCTCTAGGGCAGTCATGTCTTCACGAGCTTCAAAAAACTCTCCCTCCTCCATCCCTTTCCCCGTGTACCAGTGGGCACGTTTGCCATACATCAGATCAAACTTGTGGTCTAGGCAAGCCCAGGCCTCAGCCATAGCTGCTCAGCATGCACACATCTCGCTGCACTTTGGCCAGGTCTACACAGGGCACCACAGTGGAAGGCTGGTAATTAATACCAACCTTGAAGCCAGTGGGGCACCAATCCACAAACTGGATGCCACGTTTGGTCTTGATGGTGGCTATGGCAGCATTGATATCTTTTGAGAACTACGATTCCCATGGCACAGCAGGCAGCAAGCCATGTATTACCATGGTGAGGGTCACATTTCACCATCTGGTTGGCTGGCTCAAAGTAAGCATTGGTGATCTCTGCTACAGAAAGCTGTTCATGATAGACTTTCTCAGCAGAGATGACGGGGGCGTATATGGCCAGAGGGAAGTGGATTCAGGGGTAGGGCACCAGATTGGTCTGGAATTCTGTCAGATAAACACTCAGAGCTCCATCAAATCAAAGGGAATCCCTGATGGAGGATATGATTTGGCTAATAAGGAGGTTCAGGTTAATGTAGGTGGGGTGCTCGATATCAAGGTTTCTATGACAGATGTTGTAGATGGCCTCATTGTCTATCACAAAGGCACAGTTAGGGTGCTCCAGGGTAGTGTGGGTGGTGAGGATGGAGTTGTAGGGCTTCACCACAGCTGTGGAAACCTGGGGGACTAGATAGATGGAGAACTCCAGCTTGGACTTCTTGCCGAAATCGACAGAGAGGTTCCATCAGTAGGGAGATGGACCCAGAACCAGTTCCCTTACCAAAGCTGTGGAAAACCAAGAAGCCCTGCAGGCCTGTGCAATGGTCAGCCAGCTTTTGATTTTGGTCCAGGAAGAGGTCAATTATCTCCTTGCCAATGATGTAGTGCCCACGGGCATAGTTATTGGCAGCATCTTCCTTGCCTATGATGAGCAGGTGGAAGACCTGGTGGTAGGTGCCAGTGTGAACTTCATCAATGACCATGGGCTCCAGGTCTACAAATACTGCCCTGGGCATATGTTTGCCAGCCCCCATCTCACTGAAGAAATTGTTGAAGGAGTCATCTTTTCCCCCAATGGTCTTGTCATTTGGCATCTGGCCATCAGTCTGGATGCCATGTTCCAGGTAGTAGAGCTCCCAGCAGGCATTGCTGATCTGACACCAGCCTGGCCAACATGGATGGAGACACACACATGGTGGCTAGGGCTTAGGAGGCAAAGACGGAGAAGGCGGCGGAGACAGGAGCAGATGGCAGTTCCCAGTTACTGTTCCCGACAAGCCAAGAGTCAAGGTAAGTAACTCTGGACAAGCTTTCTGCTCCAAGTCCATTATCATTAGATTATAACATTTTATTTAATCATATTTCTTGTTCAAAAAATTTTAAATCTGTTTTATTATTTATATGAAAGACAGAGAGGGTAGAGGCAGAGAGTTTCCATTTGTGGTCAGGCCAGGCTGAAGTCCAGAGCCTAGAACTCAATCTAGGTGTTTTTTTTTTTTAACTTTTATTTAATGAATATAAATTTCCAAAGTACAGAATATGGATTACAATGGCTTCTCCCCCATAACGTCCCTCCCACCCGCAACCCTCCCCTTTCCCACTCCCTCTCCCCTTCCATTCACATCAAGATTCATTTTCGATTCTCTTTATATACAGAAGATCAGTTTAGCATACATTAAGTAAAGATTTCAGCAGTCAATCTAGGTTTCTGTAAGGGTGACAGGGACCCAAGTTCTTGAGAACTACCTGCTATCCCACAGGCTAGGCATGAGAAGGAAGTTGGAATTTGAAGTATAGAAAAGGAGTCAAACCCAGTGACACCAATATGAGATGCAGATGACCCATTTCTACATGATGCCATATTTCTACCTGGGATTCCATAGACAGGTATTTCCTGGTCTTTGAATCTTCGTGTCTGAAGGCTCTTGTGTCACATAAAACCTTAATCAAATTTGTTACCCTTTTCCCTTGTTAACTTGTCTTTTCTTGCAGGAGTGTCAGCCATGCTTCTTATGAAGGGAAAGAAAGGTTTCACACCTTTGGGTCCCTAAAAACAAATTCTTCAGCTATAATACCCAAGAAACATTGCTATGTGGTATTCTTATCTCTGAATATACTGTGGTATATTTATCAATCTACTGCTGATGAATATTAGGTCTGTTTCCAGTGTAAGTCTATTATAAGGAGCTATGAATATTCTAGTCTTTTGGTGTTCATGAAAATGCATTTCTTGCCGGTGCCGTGGCTCACTAGGCTAATCCTCCCTGGGTTCTAGTCCCAGTCAGGGCGCCGGATTCTGTCCCGGTTGCTCCTCTTCCAATCCAGCTCTCTGCTGTGGCCCGGGAGTGCAGTGGAGGATGGCCCAGGTCCTTGGGCCCTGCACCCGCATGGGAGACCAGGAGAAGCACCTGGCTCCTGGCTTCGGATCAGCGCAGTGTGCCAGCCGCAACGGCCATTGGGGGCTGAACCAACGGAAAAGGAAGACCTTTCTCTCTGTCTGTCTCTTTCACTGTCCACTCTGCCTGTCAAAAAAATCTAAAAAATGGGCTGGTGCCGCGGCTCACTAGGCTAATCCTCTGCCTTGCGGCGCCGGCACACCGGGTTCTAGTCCCGGTTGGGGTGCCGGATTCTGTCCCAGTTGCCCCTCTTCCAGGCCAGCTCTCTGCTGTGGCCCGGGAGTGCAGTGGAGGATGGCCCAAGTCCTTGGGCCCTGCACCCCATGGGAGACCAGGATAAGTACTTGGCTCCTGCCATCGGATCAGCGCGATTCGCTGGCCGCAGCGCACGGGTCGCGGCGGCCATTGGAGGGTGAACCAACAGCAAAGGAAGACCTTTCTCTCTGTCTCTCTCTCTCACTGTCCACTCTGCCTGTCAAAAAATAAAAAAATAAAAATAAATAAAAAAATGCCTTTCTTGTGAGTGTGTAATTAGGAGTATGATTTCTGGGTCATAGGATATATTTTTGTTCAGCAAAGTAGTTTCTAAGTGGTTACACTAATTTGCTCTTCCCAGCAGGATAGGAGAGTTGCAATTGCTTAATATCCTCACCAAAAATATATTGGTGTTCATTTTATTTTTAGTAATTCTGAAGGGTGGTAGCAGTATCTCATTGAAATTTTAATGTGCATTTTGCTAATGCCTAGTGAGATTGAGCATCTCCTTACACATTCATTTACCGTGGGTAGATCTTAATCAAAGTGTGCATTCAAGTGTTTTCCCATTTTTCTATTAGGTACTTTTTCCCCATTGATTTCTAGATACTTGTCTTTGTCAGATAAATTTATTGCAAATGTCTTTCTACCCTTTGTGGGATGTGAGGTAATGATATTTTTGATAACCAATATTCCCAAAGTGTAGGGACTAAAAGGTTTACTTGTAATCTATAGATTTTTTTCAACGTACTTCCCATTTCCTAATTGTCCACATACTTTCTTTCTTTTATGAAACATTATTACATGAAGTAGTGGAGTTTCATTGCATTAAATATGTGCCTGAGGTGCTGATGATAAAACCACACAAAAAAAACTAGATGGAATATTTGGGACAGGTCACTGTCTCATCTAGGTGCAGACCCAACTTTTCTGTATTTCATAATCACTCTCCCATCTTCTAAACGTAGGTCCTAGGTGATTGGCAAGTAGACCAGAAACAGACTAAGGATGATAAAAGAAGGAAGATAAATCTGTGGGGAGAACTAGAGATTATTCAATGAACAGAGCTGAGGCAACTGGTTGGTTATTTGGATAAAAGTCCGTTCAGATTCTGATCTCAAACCATTTAAGAAAATTAGTTCCAAGTGGAATAGAAGTTAAATATAGAAATTCCAACCATGAAAGAAACAGAAGATAATATTTGTGAATATTTTTCTGATTTCTTTGTGTGAAAGGAACTACTAATGGGAAAGATATATAGATATAATTATATCATAATTTGAAACTTTGGAACTTCTAAAAGCAAATAGAATAAAATGATAAAAAACAAATTCAAAAAACAGCTTTAAGAAACATAATTCATATTTCTTAATATCATAGACCAGGATTAATCAAGAATCCCATAGGAAATATTTAAAAAGTGTATTTGTTATTATATTCAACTGTTAAATTAATATTTTTTAAAAATAAAAATATGAAAAATAATCCAACTTCTACGTAGTCTATGAAGAAATGTAAATTAATCTTTTTATAGCTGCATTCCCAATATTGTGGAGGCTATAGACTTGATTTAGAACCAAGTACAGGCAGGCACCTCAGCTCAATAGGCTAATCCTCCACCTGCGGTGCCGGCACACCGGGTTCTAGTCCCAGTCAGGGCACCGGATTCTGTCCCGGTTGCCCCTCTTCCAGGCCAGCTCTCTGCAGTGGCCTGGGAGTGCAGTGGAGGATGGCCCAACTTGGGCCCTGCATCCTCATGGGAGACCAGGAGAAGCACCTGGCTCCTGCCATCGGATCAGCGCGGTGCGCTGGCCGCAGCACGCCGGCCACAGCGGCCATTGGAGGGTGAACCAATGGCAAAGGAAGACCTTTCTCTCTGTCTCTCTCTCTCACTGTCCACTCTGCCTGTCAAAAAAAAAAAAAAAAAAAAAAAAAAGAACCAAGTACAGTTTGAATTAACTACAACTTTCATGGAGGTAAGCAAAAATGCAGTTTGTAAATAAGTGAGACATCATCTGACGAGAGAAAAGAGTTCTGCCCCCCAGACACTTGCTGGAGAGAAAGCATGCACCAGAGTTTGGTACGTCCCTCAGAGAGCCACCTTGTAGGTGATGCCGAAAGAAAATAACAACAGTGATAGGATTTAAATAGCCAAGAGTCTGTGGTGATAGGTGTCATCAATTTAGCATTGGAAGTGGAGAATGAAACAGAGACCAATATTATAGAAAAGAAGCAGTTATTGGTTGTATTCAAGATGATCCAGGCACCATGGTTAGTATTAGGTTGACAAAGATGAATGCAACCTATTCTTGCCTTCAAGGAGCTTAGACAGTGTAGCTTATAATTTGAATAAAACATCATTGAACTGGTTACAATGTCAGCATCTTGAATAGGATTTTATTAAATTTGCCTGAGGCACTTTGATGTAGTTCCTTGAAAACCCAAACCCTTTCCACCATGTGTGTGTACTCATGTGTGTGTGTGTGTGTGTGTGTGTGAGTGTTTGGATTCTTCCTAATAACTGATGTCTACAATGATGATCCTGACTCATTATAGACTGTGAAACTGAAATTATTACAAACTGATAAAGATGACAAGGAAGTATATAAATGTTTTAGAAAGATCTGCAGCAAAACTGATTTTAGAAATAATTCCAGCTTTTCCAGAGTTAATTTGCATCTCTGTCTGAGTCATCGGAGAGACTGCAAGCTGAAATTTTACTGTTTATGCTTCTTTAGCGTATAGGATTGATTGAAACATTAAAATGAGCTGCTATTTCTTTACCTTTGGGAACACACACCAAGATAAAAAGGGATGCTGGGAGAAATAGGGATATGTTTAATTTTTAGAGCACACAAATATCTTCCACATTGCTTGCTTTAGGAAAAGTCAAACAGAAGTGAGACACCAAAAAACGCTGTTTTTTTTTTTTTGAATGAACAATTATCATAATTCAGATTGTTTTTTGCTCGACTCATCTGAGTAATTACCTGGAACCTCTGCTTCATTTTTTAATCGCAAAATAAAATCTTCGTTTTTGCAAAATACTATATTTAGTGACATCCTCCTAAATATTACTTTTTCCTATAATGACAAACAGCATTGTTAAAATAAATCTGAACATGTATCAATTCAAAAAAAGTTTTCTGCTTCATGTAACTGATTCTCTGGGAAATTTCATGACAAATATTCATCCATTGTTTTTGTAGTAATCATTGCATCGTGAAATTAAAACAGACTCAATAGTAAGCATTTTTAAAACAATTACCCAGCAGTGAAATTGCTATACGTTTTCTTCTAAGAACAGGTTGTATCATACGTACATTTATGTGAAAAAATGGCTGACCTTCTTATTCAGTTCAGCAGCAACACTCATTAAACTTGCTTTCTAATTTCTTCAGTTGCTGCACATAGGATGCAAGACTTGCTGCAGGTTTTGGGTGTAAGCCCATGAACCGGATTCTTTTTGATCGAGAACAGAGCTGACCCTTCTCCTCACCCAGCTTTCCCCTTTTGTGTCTGTGTGTTCCGAACAGCCTTTCAGAACAGAGTCCCAAATTGCAACGACATCCCAAATCGCAGGATTAATGTGTCTACGAACAGACCTCTTATGCCTCCAAAATGAAGTACTCCTTGCTAATTTCTCTTCAAGACACCAGCTTAATTGCATTTTAAACAAATGGGCTGCTTTGCTGGCCAACTTTTAAATGAGATAACAGCAATGTTCACTCTCCAGCAGTGATGAGTGCCTTGCAGTAGATTCAAAACTCTGTTCAATAACAGGTTTAATCTCACACCAGCAGATTTACTGCAGAATAAACTGCCACTGAGCTCATAATTAGTAAAACAACAACAACAAAAAATCCAACCTACTAAATATTATTTTCCAAAGCAGCAGGCAATGTTTTAGTGGAAAATTTCAGTCCTGTTCTTTGTGTGTTTTATTGATTTTATGTATGATATTGGGAATTCATGCTATGATTTAAGATAATGTTCTTTATCGATCATGTAAGCAGTTGTTTAGCTATCCAGTAACAAAATGATGCTCCCATTCACAGGCTCTGTGGCACACAGCCGGCAAACTACAGTGCTACTCCCTTTAATGTTTATTTCTTTTTTTTTTCCTAAAAGCATATTCACTGCTGGAAAACAACAGCAGAAAAGCATTGTGCTTTAAAAACAATCTTCTCATAATTTTCTTTGTTGCAGCTATTAGTGGTCAATTGTGATTCGGTGATAACCCCATTCAACAAACAGATGTTCTGAAGTATATTCTTGTTTGCTGCATCTAAACACATATTAATGAAGTAATTGGAACCACTAAGGAAAAAGCGCTTAGTATGTATTTATTTCTTCATCATGGGGCTATACCTTTCTAAAATTTCCCCTTTTATATTATACATCAGTAAGATATAATGAAATAGCAAGGGACATATTTTTCATAATTGTCTCAAATACCTGGGCAAAACCTGTGTTACATAATTTTGAAAAGCTTGCCTGCAAAACACAATGAACAAAAGCTTTTGTGCAGAAGTGTAGGAAAGCAAGTATATGTATTTTTTTTAAAAAAAAAAAACTTCATTATATGTCTTATACACAGATTTCTGAAAATCTTGATGGTTTTGTGTGAATATAAATTAAATGTATGGTAGTCTTTAAAAAAAAACTATTCACAAATAGCCTCTAAAAACTTAAGGCAGTGTGCTTCTAACATTTTTCAAAGAGAAATAAGTTGTCTTTAGTACAAGCCCTGGCTTACCTCCCATCACTCAAACATGTAGCGATGGCGTGTAAGGTTAGCTTTATTTCTGGCATTAACCTTTTGATAATGAGTGCTACATCAAATGGAATTCAAGGAATCTAATGGTACTGCTGTGCAGTTTATTTTTTTAAGACCCCCCCAAAGCAAATTAAACCTCAGTGAATCAGACATCATATTCACAAACAATAGCAATTTTAAGAAATAACTAACAAAGAAAGAAGCCAGTTTACAAATAAAGCTTTTAATGCTAGGTTTGCCAAGTAATGATTCAAAGAAAAATTACTTATTCTTGTCTTCATTTAAATTGCCCCAAATTACTACTGATCCTGAGAATTAAAAGTTTAAAAAAAAGAAAGGAAGGATATAAAGAAAACAAGTAAAGTAAAGAATGAAACTGTTTCCAGTGCTCTCTCTAATCATCATGGTATTTCTAAGGCAAAGATGTGAAGAATTCTTGAAGGGAAAGGCTGCAGGAGTGACCCAGCTCCCATAACTCAAGAGGAGGAAGCGAGTGTTCAGAAGAGTGATGTGATAAACCTGAGGCACATTTTTCATTTGTCTCATTTATTATATAGGAACAGCGTTTGTTCTTTTATCACATACCTAATAAGTTTCTTGGTACGTACTCTGCTGCACTGGATTCCAAAGCTGTTGCTCCTAACCACACACACTGGATGACCCCATCCCAAACACAGCTGCCTTGGAGATCTTGTTCAAGAATACACTCTCCTTTGCCAGGTCATTTCCATTTTTAACCTAAGTGCTGCTGGAGCAAAATTTTTTGTCAGCAATTTTTTTAAACTTTACTGAACTATAATACACATGAGTTAAAATGAGCCTATTTCTAAGTGTATAGTTGGATGAGCTTTGACAAAGGCATCTATGTATCCGCGGATGTTTCCAATCAAGAGACAGAATATTGCTTTCCCTC
This sequence comes from Oryctolagus cuniculus, assembly GCF_964237555.1. NCBI lineage: Eukaryota > Metazoa > Chordata > Mammalia > Lagomorpha > Leporidae > Oryctolagus > Oryctolagus cuniculus. Next base: position 88,649,648 of record NC_091438.1, read on the forward strand.
CAAAAAATTCTTTCTTGCCCTTTCCCAATAAATTCTCCCCTATCACTTACTGTAGAGATCATTCATCAGCATTCTATCATTCTAGCTAAGTTCTGCCTGTTCTAGGACTTCATATAAATGGAAACACAATGTAATATACTAATCTGAGTCACCACGCAATTACAGGGTGCTTTTTATTTGCCAGACACCAAGCATTATAATCACAATGTTTTATCTTCATAACCACCATGTGGTGGGTGTTACTATCCCCATTTTACAAAGAGAAATCAGAAGCTCAGAGAGGTTAAGTTATATAAGATCATGCAGCTGTATAGGTGGTAGATCTACAATTTTAGCACAACCAGCCTGGTTCCAAAGCCTGTGTCCTATCAGCTGTATAAGGCAGCATGAGAAGAGGTATTAATGGTAACAGCTAAACCTTATTCTCTGATGATGACTCTTCCAAGCCCTTACAAATATTGGCAATTTAATCTTCAGAGCAATCCCATGATGCAGGCAGTATTTCTGTCTTGACTTCACAGATGATGAAATGGAGGCAGAGCAATTCACAGGATGATCCTAAAGCCAAGAACTGAACATGCACTGAGTCTGAATCTCCAAGGTCTAGAAGAACACCTGTTGTGCGGTGGTTGCCCAATGAAACACATGCACACATACACACACTATACCTTATTTTATCTATTACATATTATCTCTAATATTGTATAAAACACTGTACGTGTACAGTTCTATACATGAATGCATGTGTTTTTAAATAATTGAATCAATCTATGTTGATTTTATTAGCACTCCCATATTCAAATGACTAATTAAAACTCAGACATTCAGAAAGAGAAAATCCATAATGTCGAATTTTGCAAGCATAGTGCGTGGCTCTCATGGTATTAAAGACAAGTCTGTTGGTTTCTGAGGAGCTTGCATTTTTCACTCTATTTCCCCACCCCTTTTTCAGCACTCTGTTAGGTACATTTTCCTCATAGCATTTCTGATGTAATCATCACACTGACTCTATGGAGAAAGACATCTCTCCAATCTGTCTGTCGAAAAACCAATAGGTCGGGGGATTAAGCAAATTGCCCATGGACATCTAGCTGGGAAAGCTACACTCTGCCCAAATGCAAGCTAGGAGTTGACTTGGATGTGGATAAATTTGAATATTTTCATTGCATGCTTGACACACAGGAAATGCATAAGATTACTAAGATAAAAGATGAAAATAAGGATAGCACAAAGCGAGTCAAAATAAGTTATAGCTAGTGAGAACCTCTACGTACTAGGAATTTTGTATACTGTATTTTGTTGAATCTCACCTCATATCAATTATAAGACACATCCTGATTTGTTAAAATTAGAAAAGTTTCGAATCAATGAGATATAGCATATCATCTTTAATTACTATAAAGATCTTGTATGATGGTTATTTCTGTTTCTCAGACGAGGAAAACAAGAAAAACAAGCGTGGACCACAAGCGTGGATCTGGTTGGCTCTCGAGCAGGTCCTTTCATGAGACCTGTCTCATCCCTTACTGATTCCTGTATTGATTGTTTTTGCATGTTTGGGCAGTGTGCCTGCAAAATGAGCTTTTTAGGAAGTGTTCACTCTAAGGGGACTTTCCAACCTTGCTAATTCAAATTGTTATCTGTTTGAACTATTAAACTTATGAACTATTTTAAAATGAATATTGGGCATACAGCTCATAATGAGGTTGCTTACAGTTACCCAAGACCTCACGTTTTCTACTGTGGAAGTTAGCTCATACTTGTTCATTCATTCGCTACAAATGGTAAAATTGCACTCTTTGCCAGAAAGTCACTTTATCTCTCATGATGAACTAACTGCTAACCCATTATGGCAATGAAGGAAATACTATATTTTGACAATATGTTACCTTCAATATATTTTACTATTACAGTGGCTTGTTGTTAAGATTTTAGTAAAAATATTTAATCAAAAACTTGAGTAAAGTGAGTCAGTTTATATGTTCCAATGCCTTTTAGCATTTTTTTTTAAATTGTAAAACAGTGTTGATTTGTAGTTCCTTAAAGATAGTGAATCAGAGGAATTAAGCATACTCCACCCAATCACAATTCCCAATCTGATCTTTCATCTTTGAATTCATGACTCCTTGTGACTTTTATATGAAACAGGAAATATCTTGTTCTTGCTCAGCTGGATGAGACATTTCCTTGAAGCCACAGCAAAGACATTTGCTCCCTTTACAAAAAAAAAAAAAAAAAAAAAAACAACAACAACAACAACAACTCTGCAATTTAAGTAACTAAAATTTTTCACAGTATTTTCTTTTCACATAAAATTACAAGCTTCTTGTGAAAACACATATTTTATTTTGTGGAAATAAACTCCAAATTAAATAATTGACCATTTACCTAGAAGATATGGCTTGTTTCACTTTCACAGGAAAAATGCATCCTTAAGTTGTTCTTTTTACAAATAAGAAACAGTAACACTTCATTTTTCTTTATGGAAAAGTCTCAATAGTGACTTCCAGTTATTCATAAACTCCAAAATTTGAAAAGCTTGGGGCCATTGACTTCTTAAATTGTGTTCCAGTTTCACTTTATTTCTCCTTCTCCCTCTTTTCGTCTCTAATCACATGCAACTTATAAACTCCAGTCAAAAAAGCAATACATTAGAAATACAGATAATTTAGGCTGGATACTGCATGTGGGTCTTTGAGTCCCTTTAGGGATGTAAATCTCCTTTACACATAATGCAACCCTTAAAAATTGTCAAAACCCTGAACTTTCCTTGCTTCCTTCAGTCACCACAATTGGCTCAAGATGCAGTCAGGACAAGCAATGCTCGTTATCAGGGTTGACTCCATAAGCCTACAACTTATGCATTTGAACAGGGCCCCACACTTTGTTTAATGCTCTGCTGTCATCATCTTGAAATTCCAATATTTTAACAAGAGCCCCTGCATTTTCACTTTGCTCTAGACCCCACAAATTATGGAACTGTTCCTGTTACTTATTCCCACGTGATAGATGTTGTCTTACCTCTTACCAAAGGGATCACCCACAAGGAAGAATCAAGGAAAGGCCATTTAGGGAAATTAAGCAGTTGTTTTGGTTTTATTCTTTAGCTCAAAATGTAAATTCATGAAACGTGAAACACATTCGTGTTTCATTACCACCCCCCACTAATGCAGGCCAGTTTTCTCTCTGAGTGAAACATGCATATCCTAAAGAGGGAAAAATTCTTTGCAGTCTGTCATTTAAGGTGTGATCTCTTAATTATTTTGTTTTCAACATTATTCTATCAATCCATGCCATTTTGAGAAATCTACAGATACCATAAAACAGTATCAATTATTTTTTTAAAAGGAGGCAAAGACATTTAATTATTCTTGGACAAGTTATCTCACAATTTTTAATGCTGGATCTTAGTATAAAAAAACTTCTGGGGCCTACGTCATGGCACAGTAGGTTAATCCCCCGCTGTGGGGAGCAACCCGGACTGGACTGAGTTACTGGAATTAAGACTTATTCTATGCATCTGCTCTCCCACAATATGGCGCTGGGAGAGGAGAAAACAGCTTCTACGCAGCTGCCTCTTGCCAACTTGAGTGATGACCTCCAGGAGCTGATCCTGCTCCTGATTGGAGGAGAGCAGCGTACTCGGCTTGTGGGCAGCCGAGTTGGGATTGGCGGAGGAGGACTATAAAGGAGGAGAGAGACAACATGCACCAGGAACATCTAAGAGGAACACCTGAGCAGCCCCCGAGAGAGCCGGCCGGCGGTGTGCCGCTCCCCCGCGGAAGTGGGGAAGGTGGCAGGGGGAACCGCCCTTCCACGGAGGTGGAAGGGACAGTAGCCAACCCAGGAAGAACCAGCAGCAAACCCGGGGAGGGCCGAGCAGACGAAAGAACAGCGCAGGGTCCTGTGTCGTTCCTCCACGAAGACGGGGAGCGACACTCCACCTGCGGTGCCGGCATCTGATATGGGCACCAGTTCTAGTCCCAGCTGCCCCTCTTCCAATCCAGCTCTCTGCTATGGCCTGGGAAGGCAGTGGAGGATGGCCCACGTGCTTGGGCCCTGCACCCCATGGGAGATCAGGAGGAAGCATCTGGCTCCTGGCTTTGGATCATGACAGCGCCAGCCATAGCGGCCATCTGGGGAGTGAAACAACGGAAGGAAGACCCTTCTCTCTGTCTCTTCCTCTCACGGTCTGTAACTCTACCTGTAAAATAAATAAATAAAATATTAAAAAAAAAACTTCTGAACATCACTTTTAAAAGATAAACAACAGGAGCAGGTATTGTGGCACAGTGGGTTAAGCCACCTCCTCGGACTCCGGCATCCTGCTAATGCACTAGGATCCAGCTTCCTGTTAATGCACTCTCTGGGAGGCAGCAGATACTGGCTCAAATACATGGACCCCTATCTACCCAGATAGAGACTCAGAAATTCCGGCTCTTGGTTTTAGCCTGGCCCGACACTGACTGTTGCAGTCATTTGTAGAGTGAATCCATGGATGGAAGATCTCTCTCTCTCCTCTTTCTCTTTCTCTCCCTTACAAATGAAAGATTTTTTTTAAAGATTTTTTTATTTATTTACTTGACAGGTAGAGTTACAGATAGTGAGAGGGAGAGTCAGAGAGAAAGGTCTTCCTTCTGTTGGTTCACTCCCCAAATGGCCGCTACAGCCAGAGCGCTGAGCCGATCCGAAGGCAGGAGCCAGGTGCTTCTCCTGGTTTCCCATGCGGGTGCAGGGCCCAAGGACCTGGGCCATCCTCCACTGCACTCCCGGGCCAGAGCAGAGAGCTGGCCTGGAAGAGGAGTAACCGGGACTAGAACCCCGGGGCTCATATGGGATTCTGGCGCCACAGGCAGAGGATTAGCCAAGTGAACCACGGCGCCGGCCCCTGAAAGACTTTTTTTTTTAGAGATAAATACAAAATTTTACTTTGTACAATAATAAAAATGTTACTTTCAAAATAAATGAAAAAAATGTTAGAATGTGTATGAATAAGTACTTGCAACTGGAGAGATAAAATTATTGGTGATAGCATCATTTATGGACTCAAACTGAATTCAAACAACTTTCACATAAGTGTGTTCTGCCAGATTGAGGATGACTCCAAAGGGGACTCTTATAATGGGGAGGTCACTGGTGTACAGCATATAAAAAATTGGACAGATTATTTCATAAAATTCAAGTGTGGAGATATTTTGTAAAATATATTCTGTAAAGTATTTCAATTTTATAAGTAGCCCATTTGACTATTTAAACTACTACCTCAAGGTTTATATCATTTATATATAGTCAAATTGTCCTCCTCCTTCTCCCCAAAATTTTCCATCTGGGAAAATGAAGAGTTCCCATGGATGCACATTTGCTTTTGTCTTTAAATGTATGCGATGACAATCATAAACCTTTCAAAATCACATATTAAAGTAAGGTGATTTTTTTCTGTTATTTTGCTATTTGCTCTTTAGACAGTATGGGTGGTTGATTAGCATACCTAATTGAAAGTTGAAAAGTTCTTTATAGCAACAGAGTGCCAAACCGAATTATTTTCATCTCTCTAGTACAAATCCTAGGCTGCGAATCTCTCCGGACAGCTCTGCTAAGATTTACGACATGCAACACGTCTGTTTTTTCCCCAAATGTCTTTCTTTCCTGTCAAAATGAAGAGAGAGCCGAACTGCCTGTCTGCCTCCCCCTTATCCCCTACACCCAAGGCTGGAGGCAGTGGTGTTGGGAAGGACGAGGTCATAGGAGAGCAACAACCCTGAGAAATGGCATCTGTCTTAGGTGGAAGTAAGCAAGGAAAGCAAACCCTACTTACTCTGCGTAGATGTTTTCTTCTTGTTACTTATCTTTTATTCTGAATGCTTTTATTCTTATCTCTTACATTTCTTTTTCTGTTCTTAGTGCTATGATGATCTTATCACAAAATGTTTTCATTCCCTGTCTAGATTTCCTTCCTTCAATTATTAAATTTGTCACTGTTTTTTTTTTTTACCCCTCCCCCACTTCAACGTACCTTTAGGCCTGCTGCATGATGATCTTTCAAGTGTCCTATTAATATTTTCTAACATTTTGCTCATTGACTTTCTATACTGCTGATGTCCTGTGAATAAAATAAGGGTAGCTTGGGGGTCAGTGCTGTGGTGTTGTAGGTCAGTGCTGTGGTGTTGTAGGTTAAGTTTCTGCCTGCTGTGCCAGCATCCCATGTGGGCGCCAGTTCATATCTTGGCTGCTTCTCTTCCAATCCAACTGTCTGCCTATGGCCTGGGAAAGCAGTGGAAGATGGACTAAGTCCTTGAGCCCCTTCAATCATGTGGGAGATCCGGAAGAAGCTCCTGGCTCCTGGCCTTGGATTGGCCCAGCACCAGCTGTTGTAGCCATTTGGGGAATAAACCAGAATATGGAAGACCTTTCTCTCTGTCTCTCCCTCTCTCTGTGTCGCTCTATATCTCAAATTAATTAATAAATTAAAAAAAAAAACCTTAGCGTGACATTTCAGAGCCACTAAACTCTGATACCAGCTCACTTTTCCAACTTTATTTCATATTGTTAGCAACTTGAACTCAACCAAGAAATACCTGAATCGACCCTTTAATATAATTGCTAATCATACTACCTTGCTGTAATTTATGTAATCTTATAGGATACTATAAATCCTGTGTAGAACAGGTAGAGTCATAAAGTATAAATGCACATATTCTGAAATACCATATTCCTGAGCTCTCTGCTTTTGTTCATGCTGTTCCCTGCAGACTTCTCTCTAATCCTGCTATTTGCTATTGAAATTCTATCCATTGCTTCATGCAGACCCAGCCCATGTGCCATTTCCTCCATGATTAATTTCTTTATCAGTGCAGTCAGACTCCTTGCTCTTTCCTTGAACTCTGTAGAACCCTCACGTGAAGCCTCACCATAGCCTGACATTATACACAACCATAAATTGTCATACGAAATTACATACTGATTACACATAAATGGTAAGCCTTTAGTCTTAAAGAAAATCTAGCTCAGAATCTTGCATAAAGCAGACATTCATAGTTATGTGCTGACAGAATAAATGAAGAAATGAAGAAAGGTAGATTTTATGCCTCTAAGTTTCAGCTGAAGTTCAGGACTCCTACTGAGGACTTCCTTTTTCTTGTAAGTTTACTGTTTTGTTTTTTTTTTTTAAGAATTTTTTTTAAGTGAGCCTTCTTATAACACCCATTTCATGGAAAGAGTTCTAGTCTGTGAGGCATTCATTCTCTGTTCCTTCTAGTTGTAAAATTACAGGCAAGTCACATAAAACATGGGACTCTTCATAATTAGGGACAATAAATAATAGCTGACTATGGAATTCTTACTGTGTTTCTGGAACTGTTCTAATGCTTTATCTATTTTACTTCATTTAATCCTCCCCAAATCCTACAACATAGATGCCATTATTAATAACTATTTTGCAAAGCAGAGGCTAGGTAAGTTTCCCATGTTCACATAACTATTAAGTGATAAGAGATGTGATGTGAACCCACTCCCTTGGGCTCCAAGGTTCATGTGAATTCTATATAGTCAGGGGGTATTTAGTGAAATAAACATGAAGTTTACCTCAATTAGATATATATGATGTTTTATTCCAGTCCTTAAGGACAACGATAGAGCAAACTTCAGTACAATCTTTCATTGTTCAGACTAGTTACAGTTAAGAATCAAAGATTCATGCAGGATTGGCTTCCAGGGTGTGTAATTTCTGTGGTTGCCGAGGCCTGGCACTTAGAAGGGTCCCATGCTTGGTTTAATGTGTCGTGAAATTCATAATAATTTTGACCTGGCCTCCAGATTTTCATTCTTCATTTTCAGTCATGCAACTGGACCAGATTTAATGTTTGGGGGACAAATATAAATATTCCCTCAGTGCATTAAAGTAAACATGAAAACCTTATCCCTTTTACCCCACTTCCTTTTCCTTCAAACACACCTCAAAAAGGTATGAAATCAAGATCTTAAAATAGCTGAGGATCTCTTTTATAAGAAAGCAGTAGAACTTCCTGAATGAGAGAGTAATGTTAACATGCCCATCTGGGAAACAGACGAAATACTTGTCTCACTTGCCTGGTCTTGCTTTAGTTAAGAAATGCTCCCAGTTCCCCATGAACCAAACAATATGAATAAGTATATTTCCTTTTCTAACTCTTGCTCTGTAATTTCTGGAGCAGCTTATTTTTGTCCTCTTATCTTGTCTAATTCTGGTTCTTTCTTCTCTCTACTATGATGGAGAAAAAAGCGCTGAGATGGTAAGACAGCTGATCTTACAGTTTGGCTTCCTACGGTGATAAAATCTATAAAATGCATGTGAAGTGTGGCCCAGTGATGAATAATATTCTGCAATATGAACCTGGCCCACATAGAAGACACATAGATTGTACCTTTTTTTCACACAAAACAAATCTTCCTCCTGGAATCACAATTTCAATGAAGACCTCCACACCGTACAATAGAGGTGAAGATGAGGCCGATACAGTTTCTGTATTCCAGGTCTGTGCCTTAGTTGGAATCTGTGAATGTGTCAGGCTTGGCAAAGGAGAAGTAAGGCTGCAGGTGGAGCTAAGGCTGCTAATCAGCTGACCCCGGGATCGGGAGTTAATTCTGGATTGTCCAGGTATGCCCAGTGTAATCACAAGGGTCCTCTTAAGAGGAAGGAGAGAGAAATATAGCACAACAAGGACTAGATGGTGCTGACTTTGGTAACAGAGGAGTGTAGCCACAAGACAAGGAATCCCAGTGAGCTCTTGAGGCTGGAAAAAGTCAAGGAGACTCTTTCTCCCCTAGAGTCTCCAGAACAAGTACAGAAAATGTACTCTGCTGACACCTTTAGTTTAGTCAGGCCAAGGAGGTTGATGCTGGGTGTTTGAGCTGAAAATCTGTAAGATAATAAGTTTGTGCTGTTTGAAGCCACCCTGTTGGCTTTAAGTTTTTAGAACAGCAACAGGAAACTAGTGCAACAGGTTAAATTCATAATCATAGCACAAGAGCTTTGGAGTCAGTTTTTAAATATGATTTAATAATCGATAAATATGTTCTGGCTACTTTCCAGAATATTGTGAGTCTTGTACACGTTTCTCTGTGCGTCCAACCTATGCCTGTTGCTTCCTACTGTTCCCTTATTACTTAAATTTGTAATCACAACCTTCCATTTCCAGCTACATTCTGGACAAAAACATAAATGCCAATACTCATTCCTGTCTAGCTGTAAGATAACCATAAGTTAATAAAGCAGAGAAGTAATACAGAGTTTTTCAGGCACCTCACCGTTTGACTACCCATTGGATAAGAGACCTATGTTTGCTTACATTGTTCTATGTCTAGTTACTGTTTCTTCTTGTATCAGTTGCAAAATAATTTGGATATGGCCAAAAAAAAAAAAAGAAAATTAAAAGGTCAGATAGGGTCTCCATCTGAGAAGCTTTGACATCCTGACAAATTCACAATTGCACTCTGTGTTTATATCATTCCTTTAGATACAGGGCAACAACGGTGTATAAAAATTCATTTACTTTAGGGTGACAATTCTGTTTAAATTAATTGACTAGGGGGATTACTATTTACTCTATTTCCCTATCACTGTTGAAATGTTAACTGCATTATATAAAATCCATTAAGTACGAAAGCACCCTTTGCAAACTGCAATATGTTGATTTGCTTCTAAAATGTGGCTCATATGGTCACAAAATGGCAGAAAATCTTTGTGTGTTTTAAAGGCCAAGTGGTTTTATTTGAGCAGGAGTAGCATATTGGCAGCATTGGAGTTTGGGGTTGTTTATCCTTGTAGTGGAACGACCCAAGTTCTTCCACATTTTTCCGACTTGGTTGGTTTTCTGTCCTCTGAGGGCATCCCAAGCTGAGGAGGCCATCAGTAACTATTTATCTGCGGACAACATGGATTCCTCACTGTAAACTAGGTGGGCATAATCGTAACAATTATGTTGTCCAGGAGTTGACGGTTGGTTGCAAAAAGCACCATGGCAAAACAAAAGCTGTTATTTCTGCTAGATATTCACCAAGTTACGTGGTGAGTATCAAATACAAACATTTAATTAGAGCTGCATAAAGCACTGCTCCAAATAGAGTTATGTCTTACCATGAATTCCTCCTGACTGCTGTAAAAATCACATTCTTTCAAATATTCCTTAGGATTACAACTGGATTTCCCTTTGGCCTTGGTGGAAGCTTGGCATCACCTGGCCGGGAAGCTTTTTCAAGTCGTATCACTCTCTGAATTGCCATATTGTGAAAATTCAAAGTCTTTATACAGGATTTATTCAAGAGCTGTGTTCAAAGGACTTCTGATGTGAAGCAAAACAAAAGTCATTTTTGGTTTGTCTTTCCTGTAGGTACAGTTCTGAAAAGGTGGTTTCTTCATTCTGCTGAGAATAATGTGCAGACTCCTTAATTCCTTTAATAAAAATGATAGCACTCGTGTGGTTTTCAAAGCTTAGGAATTTGTCCTTTAAAATCTGGTAAGAACACAAAGACTGGAGTCCTTTTCTCCTGCTGGAAATCCTTGAAGTAGTTATAATTTGGCTCTTAGTCCCTCAAAGGGAAGCAAGAGGGGCAGTTCTCCGAGGTGCTTGCTGCCCCTTGTCTTCTTTGGAAAATCAAATGTTCCTTTTTGATCAGGTTAGACACTGCCATTCATTCCCCTTGACTGCATTTCACATTATCATTATCCCTTTCACTTTTACCAAATGCAGCTACAATAATTGGCTATATACATTTAAATTTTGTTCTTTTAGAATATCATATAGTATAATATTGTCCAATGCATTACACGGTGCCCTCCATGAATTGTCCCATGTGAGATATCTCACTAAGATCCAGGACTAGGAAAGTTTCTGGAGAAGTTTATTCTTTCCTTCTGATAATGAGGGGATAGTATTTGCTGTATTTTCTTCTGTATGGCTTGTTACATTGCTGTAACTTTTCCAGTTGACCTGCCAGGATGTTGAAAATCAGAAGAGATATTCATTTACACAACCAAACAGATTGGCCTGTGGCTGGATATTTGAATTTATCCTGTAATTTTTCATCTTTGTATTTATTTTTTAGCAAAGGGAAAAGAATATTTAAATTAGCAAAATTAATTTTAAAGTAATGCATTATTATTTAGGATATTGAGAAAAGAGATACCCTTCAGGCTAAATATGACAGAGAAGTTAAAATGACTTTGGGATAATACTCTAAGAGGTAGATTAAGAAGACTATAAAAGCAATATCAGAGTACTTAGCATAAAAAATTCTGTGATTTTCTGGTATGATGGCAGGACTTAAAATAATAAGATTTAGTTAAGGCATCCATTAATTTATCCAACAATATTTATCAGGGTTATTTATCAATGGGTCATTTTCCTACATGACAGCTTATGCTACCTCAGAAGAAGCAAGCATAATGCCATAGGATACAATGAACAAGCAAATTTGATTTGTTTAGGAAGGGCTCGAAGAAGAAGCAATGTCAAAGCAAGATAACAAAAGAAGGTATTTAGAGGAAGAGAGAAGAGAAGAGGGCTCCAAGGAGGAGATAAAGAATTGACGAAGACTCCAAATTAACAGAAGACACAGAACTGCTGGGGAACCAAGACATATTAACCAACGTGTTAGCCAGCATCTTCCCAATCAAAGGCATTGAGCTCCATCTAATCTGCAGGAGCTCCAAGTGCGCATCTACTGTTAGCATTAATTACCTTACTGATGGCGATTAGATTATTCAGAGAGTAAGAATGCACCCATATTTATATAAGTCATTATAAAACACTATTTGGAGTACACTCCCACTGATGTATCTTTGTATGTACATCAATTTCTATACCTAAGTTCTGAGAATGGCAACATAAAGACGGAATTTTATTTGCTTTACATGAAAGACTTGATGCAATCAGTTCAAGGCTGCTGTGGTTTCCCTTCGTGAGAGACCACTGCATGGTAGGATGGCTGGCTGGCAGCTGCTGAGATCGCTTCTACCATTCACTGGTAGAACAACAGGAATGATCAAGAGAAGCAAAGGCACACACTTTTTAAAAAAGAAGTTCCATGGTCAGATGCCACTTAGTAATTGTCCAGAACAGAGTTCCATGGCAGTATCCACCTATGGTTTGAGGCGCAGAAAGGAGTTTTAATACAAACTGTGAGTATTTTAGAAGGCAGGAAGAGATTCTAAAGGACAGCTCATAGTTTCTGATACTATACATATATATCTCTCAGTATATGAAAATAGTGTGTACCAAATAATGCTCTCAGATTTGCATGTTTACGTGTTTAAAAGAAGAAACCATAAAATGTGATGTCATCTCAAATATGCTGATTTTTATCACATTGCACATTGTTTTTTTATGAACAGTTATATTACATTTTATTGATTGACTTTTTTTCCTTTTTTTAAAGATTCATTTATTTAATTTAAAGTTGGAGTTAAGAAGAGAGAGGGAGAGACAGAGAAAGATCTTCCACCTGCTGGTTCACTTCTAAGATGGCTACGGTATATGGGCCAGGCCGAAGCCCGGAGCCAGGAGCCAGGACCTTCATCTGAGTCTTCCATGTGGTTGGCAGGGGTCCAAACACTTGGGCCATCTTCTACTGCTTTTCCTAGCCCATCATCAGGGAGCAGGATCAGAAGTGGAACAGCCAGGACACGAACCTGCACCCATATGGGATGCCAGTATCACAGGCAGTGAGTGGTTTTACCTGCTATGTCACAACACCAGTTCCTATTGTCTTGTTTCTTGAAACAATAAATTCAACTTAATTAAAATTGTATAATATAGCAAGCAGAATTCTTTATCAGTTATTTAGAAAGGTAACAGACCTGAAAATTCTATTCTTTCAGCAGAAGATGACCAAAGTACTTCGGCCCCTACCATCTACATGGGAGACCTGGATGAATAGTTAGGCTCCTGGCTTTGGCCTGGCCCAGCCATGGCCATTATGGACATTTTGGAAGTGAGCCAACAGAAATATCTCTTTTTCTGTCTCTCCCTCTTTCTCTGTAACTGCCTTTCAAATAAATCTGTTAAACAACTAAATAAAATAAAATAGAATTATTGTAAGAAAACAAAATTTATGTGAGACTGTGAAGTATAATTCCAGCAATTACATAGTGTGGCACTGTCATTTAATGGATAAAAATGTAAAAGGAGCCAGTTTAACATTTCTCTAAATAGATCCCATTAAAAGGAAAATTTTACTGATAATTTTGTTGAAGTTTCTGAATTGCTTTCCTTACTTTTACCATTCTTTCTTTCCTTTCTTTCTTCAAAGAGTATCATTCCAGCATTTTTCTTTAAAGATGTACTTATTTTACTTGAAAGTTAGAGTTACTGGGAGAGACAGAGAGAGGCAGAGAGAGTTCTCTCATCTGCTGGTTCACTCCCCAAATGGCCTCAATGGCCGGAACTGGGCCATACTGAAGTCAGGAGCCAGGAGCTTCTTCTGGGTTTCCACGTGCGTGCAGAGCCTCAAGCACTTGGGAGATTCTCTGCTGCTTTCCCTGGCACATTAGCAGGGAGCTGGATTGGAAGTGGAGCAGCTGGTCTTGAACTGGCACCTTCATCTGCTATGCCACAGTGGTGGCCCCCAATAAGTTTTTGTAGCAGAGGCCCATGTTGGGAAGGGGTGGGAAGTGTTTAAGCAGGCCTTTTCACTCCCTGAGCTCATTTGTCTATGGAAACATGGATGTCAGACTATACACCTACTAACTTTTAAAAAATAGCATCATAGCAAATATTATAGAGAGAATAAAATTGTGCTTTACAGTATAGCACATGTAATTTTGAACCATATCTCATGTTCTATCACTTTTCACAATTTTACCAATCACATTATTTTTTTAGAGTTTGGGACTTTGGAAGAATTAGAGTGTGGATATCTTTGGGAGTGCCCTTGGTAACAGATCTGTATTTTCTGCTGGATAGAATTAACCTTGCTGAGATTTTGATGCTCAGGTAGCCAAGTTGACATTTTTAATATTCGCTCATCCCCTCAGCTCAAATATTTGGGCACAGCAATTTGTGGTGATGTGTTTATTGAGAGAAGAAGTTATGCAAGTCTTTAATTTTGCATTCTCCAGTGCCTGGGTAGACTTAAATTTTTTGAACAGTTATATCGATTTTCTCTTTTGCTTTGATAAGTGTAAGATATGTGATGTAATAAGGACAAAAATTAAGTTGGCAATTATTCTGTGCATTTGGGGGATGTAGATAGGCAAACCATGAAATTTAAGGACAATATAGTCACTTTTGGCCTAAATCATCTGTATTGGTTCCCCCCCACAGTTAAATGTACCAGAAAATTGCTGGTTTTCCACATTACTTCAGGCTCTATAAATAGGGATAAAGAGGAATTTTTGAACAGAAAGTGAAGATGTTATTTCAAAAGTCCAATGACATAGGACAAAGGTTTCATTATTTTCTGGATTTTTCTCAAGTTGGCAGTAGTCAGATATCATGACTTGGTTGTGTACTGGCATTTGTTCTAGAAGACTTGAAAACTGTCACACATCTGTGTTTTACCACTTATTGGCTGTGGTCACTTCATTGTAGACAAGTACAATGATTGAATTTAGCTTCCTGAGAACACATATGCTTTATTTTGTGATCTACTGGGGCTATGAGACCAGGGTCAGCAAAGTATGGCCTGTATGGCAAATCCAGCCCAGCACCTGGTTTTGTGACTAAAGTTTTGTGGGACATTCCCATCTGCTTATTTATGTACTGTCTATGCATACTTTCATGCTCAATGACAGAGCCAACCAGTTAAAACAAAACCATTTGTTTCACAAAGCCAGTTATTTACTTATCTGGCCCTTTATAAGAAAAATGCTCTCCACTATCAGAATGAATACATTGTGCCTCTGAGAGGTAGAAGTTTCTGATAATTAAATGTTACACGTTAAGTAGGATGTGTCTCCTCCAAAATCCTGCAGTATGTTTAAACTCTGATGTCTTGATGTTAATGGTTGATAGATTCAGGATGATGGGTTTATCTAATTGAAGCAGCTGAGAGGTGAGTCTGGCGGCAAGTGTTTGGGTCATTAGGACAGTGTCCTTGGAGGGTGGTTCTTCAGAAACACTGATTAGTATTTGAGCTCAGCTTCTGCCTAGCTTCTCTCTTTCTCCCCATCTCTCTGCTTCTGGCTTACCATGTGAGCACTTCACATCTGCTGTGATCAGCCTCCATAGACATTGGGATATGGGTCCACCTGTTCCTGATCTATTACCTCCAGTCTGTAAGCTGAAATAAATCTTTTCTTTTCTAAGAAGCTCTTCTGGGATATTTTAGTTAAAGTAACAAAAAGGGGACTAATACACTAAGTGTGTGTTTTGTGTGAGCTCACTATATTCTCTGGATGTGTTACAATCCAGCACTGGAAAACATTTCTACTTGAGGCCAAAGAAGTAGTGTTGGCCTAGACATGGTCTGCAAATAGAAAGCAGATTTCTCTTGGGCAATTGGTTTGCCATCTTTTGTGAACATGAAATTCATTTTATAATTTTGGGAAGGAAAATAGGGTCTTAAGCATGGGGAAAAATTTTAAAATACCTTATATTCTGAAATGTGATCTACCTTCTCACTGTTTGTTTCAGCCCAATAATAAAATATGACTCCCAAATGTGAAGAACTTTCCTGGACTGTGAAATTGATAAGATCCAGACTCTTCATCGGGAAATTTTCTCAAGCCTCCTCCCGCCCAATTCTCATCCCACTTTCTTTAAGCAAATTTGAAAGAAAATAATATATCCCATCAAATTTTGGAGACTTGTATCTGCATATGTGCTCTATCTTTTTGTTAACCAAAGGCGGGTCAGCTATTTATTTTACAAAGAGTTACAGGAAATTTAAAAGTAGCATATAACAAATAAAATGAAACACATCAAAATGATTCACAGGCCCTTCTAGTCCAAAAACAACTGCTATTTTCTCAAAGTGGATATACCATAGTTACAGTGTGACATGTAAAATTACTTTAAAAGGAAAGAAAATTATTTGTTGCTGTCCACCACTACATTCTCTCCTTGGTTCTAAATAATCTATTGATTTATTTCTCCATTCTGTAGAGGGTTGCTGCGTGCTCCATTATTTCTTCTTTTCTTATCCCAGAGGCAATTGCTCATCACGCTACAACTGTGCAATAGCTCCTTGAGTATTCTTATCCCCTCCTTGGTTGCTATTAAGAACCCAAGAGATTCCTGAACAGCAATTTTTTATATACCTTGACCTCAACTTTGGTCTCTCATCATTTTCTACATTAAATTAAATATAAACTTGTTTGGCCAAAAGATAAATATGAGCCTCATTAAATATATATATATTTTTAAATGTGGGAACCCATTAGTCAAGATGGTATAAGGAGTTCATGCTGTTGGATGCTTCCTCCTTCAATCCTAAATGGAGTTGAAATGTCGCAATGGAAAAAACGGCAAAAACAAGCCCAGAATTGTACAAGGAAACTAAGAATTTGGCATGTGTTTATTATTGGAAACCAATTGAGTGTCATGCCTATTGAGGAATCAGAGCTTGAAACTTGAAGTTACGGACTAGAACGTGGCCTCACACGGCAGTGGTATAGGACCCAAGAGAGCTTAGGGAACTGAATGTCAAAAAGAAAACTTGAGGACAAACAGGAATTGGGTCAAGCCACTTGCTTGTCCAGTGACTGCATTTGCGGTATTTTCAATTTTAGAGTTTATAAGAAATGTTGAATGCATTAAAAATTTGGGTTATTTATTGGAAGACCAGAAATGTCATATGTAGTGTACAAATCGGCAGAAGGAAACAGAAGTAATGAAACCTAATCAACTCCAACTAAAACAGGAGAGTATGGGATAGGAAGGAAAGAAAATGGCTAGTAAACTAAAAGCACAAAATAGTCATACTAAAAAATCCACTTCTCCAACTAAAAATAGTGTAAGTGAATTATACACACTTATTAAAAGTCCAAAATTATCTAATTGGTTAATTTTTTTAAAAGGATCCAACTGTGTGCTATATAATCCATTTATAGCTTCAAGAAAAACTCCAACAAAAGAGCAAACATAACAGAATGAAAATAAAAATATCTTGCAAACACACAAATAAAAGGGCAGTTGCCTTAATAATGCAGAGTACTATTTGCCGTGGCAGGCAATTATTTACAGCAATCAGAGGGTGTTCATCTATCTTCTGCGGCTAAAACCACATACCTGAGACCAGATGATTTACAAAGAATGAAAATGTATTTTCTCGCAGTTTTGCAGGCTTGGTTAATACAAGTTCTAGGTGCCAGAAGGCTCAGCTCTCCAGTGAGGATGCATCCTCTGGAGGGCAGAACTCCGTGTCCTGCAGCAGAAATGAAAAGCAAACTGGCTGAACTCGCTGAAGCCTTTTTTATAAAAGATCTTAATTTCATTAACAAAGGAAGTCCTTATGGCCTCATCACCTCTTTATTTTTTTTAAAGTAGCCATCAATTATTTATTTATTTTTTATTTTTTAATTTTTTTAACTTTTATTTAATGAATATAGATTTCCAAAGTACAGCTTATGGATTACAATGGCTTCCCCCCCATAACGTCCCTCCCACCCGCAACCCTCCCCTTATCCACTCCCTCTCCCCTTCCATTCACATCAAGATTCATTTTCGATTCTCTTTATATACAGAAGATCAGTTTAGCATACATTAAGTAAAGATTTCAACAGTTTGCTCCCACACAGAAACATAAAGTGAAAAATACTGTTTGAGTACTAGTTATAGCATTAAGTCTCAATGTACAGCACACTAAGGACAAAGATCCTACATGAGGAGTAAGTGCACAGTGACTCCTGTTGTTGACTTAACAAATTGACACTCTTGTTTATAGCCTCAGTAATCACCCTAGGCTCTTGTCATGAGCTGCCAAGGCTGTGGAAGCCCCCTGAGTTCACTGACTATGATAATTTTTAGACAAGGCAATGGTCAAAGTGGAAGTTCTCTCCTCCTTTCAGAGAAAGGTACCTCCTTCTTTGATGACCCGTTCTTTCCCAGAGTGTCTTGGCTTTCCATGCCTGAAATACTCTCATGGGCTTTTCAGCCAGATCCGCATGCCTTAAGGGCTGATTATGAGGCCAGAGTGCTGTTTAGGACATCTGCCATTCTATGGGTCTGCTGTGTATCTCACTTCCCATGTTGGATCGTTCTCTCCCTTTTTTATTCTATCAGCTAGTATTTGCAGACACTAGTCTTGCTTATGTGATCACTTGGTTCTTAGTCTTATCATTATGGTCAATTGTGAACAGAAATTGATCACTGGGACTAGTGAGATGGCATTGGTACATGCCACCTTGATGGGATTGAATTGGAGTCCCCTGGTATGTTTCTAACTCTACCGTTTGAGGTCAGTCAGCTTGAGCATGTCCCGAATTGCACATCTCTTCCCTCTCTTATTCCCACTCTTACATTTAACAGCGATCACTTTTCAGTTAAGTTTCATCACTTACGAAGAATTGTGTATTGATTACAGTATTCAACCAAAAGTATTAAGTAGAACAAACAAAAAAAATACTAAGAGGGATGGCCTCATCACCTCTTAAAGACCTCAGCCTCAACACCATTGAAATTTGAGGCCAGATAATTCTTTGTTAGGAGAGAGTCCGGGACCTGTGCACTGTAGATGATTAGCAGAATCCCTGATCTCTACCTCCTAGATGCCCCTAGTATTCTCTCCTTCCCTAGGAAGAAGAAGTGAACATTTCTCCACGCATTTCCAAATGATCTCTGGGAGGCAACACAGTCCTCAAGGAGAAACACCATGTCATCTGTTGTGTTATCTACAGTTAGAAATATGTGGTCTGCTTCTTGATTTCTTCATGACCCAATGGAAAGAGCCAGATCTAAGAAACTTGAGTCTATATGGAGTATTTGATGAATGACAGCTTACCTTCTCTTCTGTATGGTTTGCTTAGGTGTTAAAAGGACGTAATAGGTATGAACATCTTTGCAAAAGCAAAGTATGCTAACAGGATAAAGGTAAAATGCAGTAGAAATGACAATAAAATAATAATTTGATGATGTAATTTATGTATAACATAAGTTAATGTTAGATGTACATTGAAATCATTTAAAATCAACTAAATTAGGAAAATTTTTTTTATTTATTTTTATTTTTTTTGACAGGCAGAGTGGACGGTGAGAGAGAGAGACAGAGAGAAAGGTCTTCCTTTGCCATTGGTTCACCCTCCAATGGCCGCCGCAGCCAGCGCTCTGCGGCCGGCGCACCGCACTGATCCGATGGCAGGAGCCAGGAGCCAGGTGCTTTTCCTGGTCTCCCATGGGGTACAGGGCCCAAGGACCTGGGCCATCCTCCACTGCACTCCCTGGCCACAGCAGAGAGCTGGCCTGGAAGAGGGGCAACCGGGACAGAATCCGGCGCCCCGACTGGGACTAGAACCCGGTGTGCCGGCGCCGCTAGGCGGAGGATTAGCCTAGTGAGCTGCGGCGCCGGCCCTAAATTAGGAAAATTAATGCGGAATCTTCTATGGTGATGAGCCTAACTGTGAACTAATCACGTCTTTCATAGTTTCACAGTTTAATTTCTTAATCATTAATATAGGGAAATAACTCAAATCTAGAAAAATATTGGGAGAATCTGTTGCAGTTTGTGCAATATAATACTGGCCCACAGCAGGCACAACAAGAAGTATTTCTAGAATATGAATCAGCATCTCTTTCCTGTAATTTTTTTGGGGTCTTTCTTTCATAGATTGACTATTGCTTTAGCCATCCTGGTTATCTGTCTTGGGGTGCCTCTATTTCAGTGTCTCATTCCTTAGTAATCTAACTTATTTCCCCCTACCTCTCTATGCCCCTAAATTCTTATTCTCTATACGTGATAACTCAACTCCTTTGTCATTCAAAATGATGCATGTTCCTGTTTTCAAAATTTTGGATAAGCCTGCCAATGTCATCACCTGTAGAATATCAGGTCTACTAATAAGATTCTAACAAATTGCCTTTCTGTAAATAGCTAGAGCCATGTATTAAAATATTAACAGTTGAAACCCAAATATGTTCCTCTTTGAGGAATAATCTCCATGCAGTAGCTACAAACAGCTAAACCTGTTACTATGTTTACCCCATAAATCCTTTGTTTTAAAAGTTAATGTCTCAGCTGTGAAAAAATCTCTTTGTGGTTACACTTGGCAGAAAGGTTGACACTCCAGAGTGATATTTTCCTCTCCTCAAGTTTAGAGAGAAAGCCATTAGTTTATTTTTAAGATCTTAGCAGGAAGAAAGAAGAGGGAGTGCCAGCAGAGATGTTTCAGCTGCATTTTATTGCCAGAAAATTGAATAACCAGTTGGCTTTATTTTAAGCAATATGGTAACATGAATACCTTCTTTAGACTTGTGAGGATTCTTTCCCATGTATGTACCACCAGCCAGTCTAATCAATTGTAATTTTCTTTTTTAACATTTAAAGTGGATTCTGGCCCATGCGCAGTTGCTCATTTTCTTCAGAAATTTCATAAGGATTTTTAGTACGAAAAGTTATTGAGCATGCAAGGTTCTGCGGATAAAAAGCTCCCTAAGCATGCATTGACAAAGAGGACCAGGGTTGTTACAGTTTGTTGTGTCAATGATTTGCAAATAATGGGTCTCTGGGAGATTTTTAAATTGCAGCTTTCACTCCAGGCCATGGTGCTTTTTAGGATGAGCTGAGTTGCTATGAGGCTTGGCACTCTTCATCGCACCTTAGGCAGGGGTTCTAATACTTCCATTGAGATCATAACAGCTGGCCATTACAATCAATCTCAATGACATATTTTTCTTGCATTTTTTCTTTTAATAAAAACAAAAAAAGCACACTCAAAAGATAATATTAAAGTTGTAACTTAAGCCAACTACAGTGAAGAGCTTTTAATGCTTTGACTATCATGAATCAAGTCTTTACAGAGGCTTGTTTAAACCACACATGGCTTATGGTATGGACATGTTAGTGATGATATCTGGGTCTAAAGGCAGCAAATTTGAATCAACTAAAATAGCATAAAAAATGCATGACTTGTACATGTAATTACGAAATATGGGTCAATAAAGGACTATTGTAGATGAAAATATATGAATACTCTGTACTACCTCAAATTAAAATATTTGGTAGGTTCTAAGATCAAATTTCCCAAAGTCATCCTTCCACTTTTTACATAAACTAAGTTTCTTTCACCTGATCGAAAGGGTCTCTGTAGTTAATCTTTCATTCTGGAGTTTTGCAAGTCCATAGAATTTTTCAGATTATAAACGTCTCTTAGGATTTCATGTGTTTTGAAATCAAGGCTAAATTAAAAAAAAATTTTATCTGATGAAGTATTGTAAAGATAGAAAAAGTAAAATGGAAACACATTCCAGAAGACATAGACTCTCTAAAATTAAGTGAAGCTAATCACACTTGCCTACTTAGAGAGAAACCATATTTAAGGAATGTAGTTTTGTTCCTTTAAGCTTTCTATAAATGAAAAAGGGGTCTTATTATTCCAGACTGTCTTAAGACAACAAGGCCACGATGTGTAAAATATTCAATGCAATTTGGGTGTCAGTCAATAAGGGATTACTCCATTTTTGGCATTTTGTTCTCAGAAGAATTTTAGTGGGAGTGCTTATTTTTCTAGAGTACAAAAATACAATTTAATCCAGAGAAACCCACGACTACATGTTGGCAAGCTAATGTTTTGATAAGAAATAAATCAATGCCTGTACAAACTGGTGGTGATGCATGAATCTACCCAACAAAATACTTTGTCAAAATACATCTTTCAAACCATGTGTCTGTCATAATTCCTAGGTCAAATGTTTAATGAACAGTTTATCTAAACACTACTGTCAAGACAGAATGCTATTGGCTGTCTGCTTCCCACATGCAAATGATTAATAAAGTGATAAATTCAAGATCAAAGCTCTGAAGGACTAGGACATATTTAGCAGTGAGTATATAAGAAATGGGTCTTTGAACTGAAATTGAGCTTACAGATCCCTATTCAATTCTTTTTAATTTTTTAACTTTTATTTAACAAAAATAAATTTCCAAAGTACAGCTTATGGATTACAGTGGCTTCCCTCCCCCATAACTTCCCTCACACCCGCAACCCTATTCAATTCTTAATATGTTCTCTCAGTATACTGTCTAAAATGCTTGAGAGTAAAATTAGGAAACTAAAAAATGGTATCTCACAATGTTTCCTGAACTTAAATGGACAATGATTCAACTGTACATTCATCTGAAATTCATGGCTGTAATTCATTCATCTGAAATTCATGTTGATCCTGTATTATTTCTGACTTATAAACAGAAACTATTTATAATTTCTTCTATTTATTTGACCCAATCTTTTTTAGGTAAATGAAAACATCTTATTCATTTAGTATATGAAATTTCATGGAAACTAGAACTTCAGAGAAGACCAGGAAATGTTAATGTTCCCTTGGTAAGAATGAATGACAGTGTTTTCCAAATGGCCAGGCAGACAACTTTCAAATTTTTAAAATTATTGTTCAATTTCATTACATATTCAATAACTTTAAACAATTTGAAAATATGATTTTGAGTTGAAGACATTTGCTAAGTGTGTCAATATTGTTTTTATGTAACAACTTTAGTGACTCCCAGAAATAAAGATAAATCCATTTAATTACAAAAGACATGTATATTGTTATGATAAAAGAATATGAACTTTATTGGTTACTATATGGAGCATGTCACTTGCAGAAACTGTATATTGTCTTTCATATTTTAAAGAGTAGAGATTTTTAATGTTTAAATCTGATAAATTATTCTCAAAACAATTAATCTAAGGCTATATAGGGCTACCTTATGTGAAATAAAAACCTATTTCATTACTGGCTGCTGCATATGTAAATTATGTGGAATGATATACAAGAAAAGCATAAGAGTTTATGTGTATAATATACTATTTTTTATTTATACATACTGAATTTACATGGACATGGCTTAACTGTATCAATCCAGTTTTCATGTGAATAAATTAAGGGCAGTAAACTATATTCCCTTTTCTAATTACAAAAGGCATATTGTGACAAAGGTCGCTGATTTACCAATGTATAATAAATAAATGTACTAGAAAATAAAATATTTAATTAACCTAATAACATCATTTAAATTATTTTTGTTCCAATTCAAATGAATTCGAATTAATTCACTGCCTTTTTATTTATTCATTCTGCTGCAAGGCTGTTTCATGTGGCATGTACTGATTTGAAAAAGGTAATGTTCTATCAACTTCTAACCAAAAAAGCTAATGAATTCTAACAGATGGGAGGGGGTAAGCCTACATGTAAAATATACATTTGTTGTAAAAATCTCTCTTCACCTGTGCCTCTCAGCAGGCATACGGAACTTAGTAGTTCTGCTTATCTCAGCTTTTGGGAAAGATCATCAACAACCGACCAGCCATGACAATAAGTACTGGCCCCATGTTCCGAGGGGTCCAAAAGAAATCAGGCATCAAGCCTAATAAGAATCAGGTAATGTACCTAATAAAAAATCAGGCAAAAGGCCTAATGAAGCTTAGGCAGTGAGATTCATGAAAACCAGGCAGTGGGCCTAATGAGACAGAGGCAACAGGCCTAATGAAAATCAGGCATCAGGCCTAATGAGAAATGCCATAGACTTCACTTTGGTTTCTCTCTGCATGGAAGTTTGTACTGTGAACTCTAAGTGGACCCACTCAAAAAGACAGTGGAGACATATTTGTCTATGTGCAAAGTAGTAGAAAAAGGAAGTATTACTAATACATATGATACAGTCAGCACAAAATTTACCTGCCTTGTTAATTTTGTGAGCACAAAGAATGGGAAAACCATCAGGGTCTGTACACACTGTTATATAGAAGTAGTTTCTGATAAATGTGTCTTAACTCTGATTTGAGGTTTGTATTGAGTTCTTGAGTTTCTATCTTGCTGCCATGCCCTAGCCAGCCTCTTTTCAAGTATTTATCCATTCATTAAAGTAATTTATTAAATTGTTAAATGAGCCTTTATAACAATCTGTATATCAAGACACAAACCTGGCCCTAGCTCTAACTTCTCTAATATTTAATACTTACAAGGCAATAAAATCTTTTACATAATTTCCATAGTCTGTAAATTTATAAGAATATGGAAACTATGGTGAAAATGTTGCTTTCATAAATTCTTTCAGAAACTATTTTTTTTAAAGATTGACTTAACTACTTGAAAGGCAGAGGGAGAGATAGAAAGAGAGTACTTACACCTAATAGTTCACTTCCCAAATGCCTGCAACAGTGAGGGCTGGGCCAAGCCAAAGCCAGGTGCCAAGAACTCCGTCCAGGTCTCCCATGTTGGTGGCTGGGACCCTAGTACCTGAGCTGTAATATACTGTCCCCCAAGCTCATGAGTAAGAATGTTTCTCATGGATCAGAAGCAGAGTAGCCAGAGCTCAAACCAGCACTCTTATTTGGGATGTAGGTATCCCAAGTGGCAGCTTGACCCATTGTATCATAACATCTGTCCCTTTCAGAAACTATTCAAATTAGTATGTGCCAGGTAGAGGGGTGATGAGCCCTTCCTTTGTGAAGTTTTTAGTCCAACTGTGAAGACAGGTAAGAAATTACTAGATTACAAATAATGGCAAGTGCTATGAGTGAAACAATCAGGGTATTGTGGTTGACAGTAAAAAGAACAGGAAGAATAAAGCTTAGGTGCTTGATCAGGCAAGGGGTCTATACAATGAAAAGACATATTATCACAAATATTCCAGACCCTGAGACCAGCATAAGCAAAGCAGGACAGTGGGTTAGCATGACCAAGGGCCTAATGATCAGTTGGTCCACCCATTGTCAAAGAAATGGGAAATGTGAGATACTGTGAAAGTACCAAGAAAGAAAACATGCCCCAGTGTTCTTCCTGGTTCTAGCATTTAGTAATTAATCATTGAAGGAAATGTATTTATCCTCCGTTAGATTAAAATTCTCCTTGCATATAGTACAATATCACCTGTAAAAGTTACAGCAGCTAACAACCAACTAAAATACATACTTATATTCCTTGACTTAATCATTTCCATTTGTCAAAACATTTTTTTTTAATTTTAGGAAAAAGAAAAGAAGGATTGAAAACTATCTTTTTCATAAGTAGATGAAATGTTGACTTTTATCTTGGC
This sequence comes from Oryctolagus cuniculus, assembly GCF_964237555.1. NCBI lineage: Eukaryota > Metazoa > Chordata > Mammalia > Lagomorpha > Leporidae > Oryctolagus > Oryctolagus cuniculus. The sequence continues at coordinate 88,674,812 of NC_091438.1, forward strand.
AAATACAAAATGTCATCTTATTATGAAAACAATATATTAAACATCAATCATAAAATGGAAAATAAGTCTATAGAATAACAGTATGAAATTTAATCATTTTAATTCTAAAGTTATTTTACTGTGTCAACATTATATAGCAACAGAATCAAAGATGACTACTGTATGCAAATGTGACCTAGAACTGTATTTAAATACATGTTGTAAGCAAAATGTGTCAATTTTGTACTGTTTTAATTATGTGAGTCATTCAGATTTTGCTTACATTACTTCTAGAATTAATATTAAAAAAACTACAATTGTTTGGGCCGTGATTTTTTTCAATTTTTAATTGAATTAGAACAGAAACCACAATAACACAGAATGTCTGACATGTGGTTTTCCTTCAGGAGATATTGAGTTTTTAGATTTTACCAAGTCCCTTGAAAGCTTTAGGGTTCTTATGATGCCTTGAGTCAATTTTGAACAACTTTGCAATTTACTATAGGGAATCTTAATTCAAATTCAACAAAACACTGAAAAAAGGAAATGATTTGGGGGCAATTAGGTTTCTCCAAGGACATCAGTATGAGAATCCCTGATGGGGAGAAAGAAGATGTAAATAAAGTATATCTGTAATACTGCAGCATATTAAATAATATTAGTGATAAAAATGTTAAGAATAAATGTCATCCCTATCCATGTTATTGAGGGATTAAGAACAACCCTAGAGACCAAACCAAAGAGCACAAGAGTTCATCAGTTTCAAAACACTTTACCTAGGACTTCAATTTACAGATTATTAAGAAGTTTTTCATTTGTTTTGTAAGGTATTCTGATTTGGTTAAACTTACCAGTGACAAAAAATAATTGATTTTGTGTTTACTCTTCAACAATACCCTTTGCCTCTGTTCAATAATCAATCAATGATTCATTTGATTAATACTCAACACCTGCTATGTGCCAGGTATTATTCTAGAATCAGGGAATACAGGAGTTAATGAAAAAATCAAAAGTGCCCGTCTCTCCTCTTTTTTGGAAATCTAATACAAATGGTATAGTATACTACCTGTTGGATTGTTTGTGTTGTGTTGTGAGACATACTATCCTTTAGAAATGTCCATATTAATTAACATACTGAGATGCTGTCATCTGATCCATTTATTTTGAAGTTTTCTCTTGATTTTCCCAGACACTGAAGAAAATTCACCAGAATCCATTAATGTGTTGTTAGTTATAAAGTGGTAATGTTTTGGGGATGGTGCTGTGGCACAATAGGTTAACGCCCTGACCTGAAGCGCTGGTATCCCATATGGGTGCCAGTTCACGTCCTGGCTGCTCCTCTTCTGATCCGGCTCTCTGCTGTGGCCTGGGATAGCAATAGAAGATGGCCCAAGTGCTTGCGCCCCTGTACCTGCGTGGGAGACCAGGAAGAAGCTCCTGGCTCCTGGTTTCGGATCAGTGCAGCTCAGGCCGTTGCGGCTATCTGGGGAGTGAACCATCGGATGGAAGACCTCTCTCTCTCTCTCTCTAACTCTGACTTTCGAATAAATAAATAAATCTTTAAAAAAAAGTGTTAATGTTTTGATATTTTCATCATACAGAATTCTTCTCAGAAAACAATTTTCCTTATCAGTTTTTTAACATGAAAATGGAAAAAGTTTCTGTAGGAAAGATAAATAATATGTTTGAATTTTACCTTATGTTCAGCAGTGTGTAGAATAATGAACTAATTACCTAATATAGAATCAAATGTAAGCCAAAGGTAAATTTGTTTTGTTCTTTCACTATCATTATAAGCACAAGAATAACAGCAGTCAATGCTTTTAAATTCATTACAGTCTTTGCTGATTTTGATTGTCAAATTGTTTGATGTTGGGTTCTGAGAGCTTACAGTAAGACTCAAGAGGTTTTAGACAATCCCTGTACTTTCTGGTAGAAGAGGATTTTTCACTCATTTTGTAGAATTCTTGCCCTAAGTCTGGGGTGGCCCATTTCTCCCAAGATCCCTGGCTGCTTCTATTCAAAGTGGTGCTCAACAGTGCTGGGGTACTGCGTGGTGAGTCTAAGCCTTTAAGGAGAGAAAGTTGGGAATTATTCTGTCAGTTACTTTTTCTACGAAATTCATTATATATTTATATTTTTATTTCTGAAGCAGATTTAAAATTAGTGGTTTTTTTTTTTTTCACTTTAAAACCATACTTCCTCTTGTCAGTCCTGAACAAAAGTAGCCATTTCTCTTATTGATTACTCACCATATCAAAAGGAGACATGGAGGGCTGGCATTGTGATGTAGTGGGTTAAGTCAATGTTGGCTGCTAGCATCCCGTATGAAAACACCAATTCCAGTTCTAGCTGCTCCACTTATGATCCAGCTCCATGCTAATCCACCCAGTAAAGCAGTGGAAGATGGCTCAACTGCTCAGGTCCCTGCCAACTACCTGGGATACCCACATGGAGTTCCCAGCTCCTGGCCTCAGCCTGACCCAACCCCAACAGGTGAAATCATTTGGAAAGTGAACCAGCAGATGGAAGATTCTTTTTCTCTTTCTTTGTCACTCTGCCTTTCAAACAAACAAATGTGTAAATCCAGGTAAAAGAGGGCTAGTCACAGTAAAAAATAATTTTCAAAAAGTTGAGGGAATCTATTTCTTCAATGTGCTTATGATTTTCTCTAGTTCATATATTAGTCTTCTCAACTCTTACACAAAGAACTCTTTCAGAAATTAACACTATCATTCACTCAATATTTTGCGACAAGAGCCAGTCAATTAAACTTGGTGATATCACCTTTAATCTTTTATAGCCTACAAAAGTAAGTATTTCATTTGGATGTCATTATCATCCTGGATTCATAGTAGCCAAGCAAGCTTTTCATAAAGATGACAGAATTTCTGCTAATTATCTTTTTAAAAAAAGATTTAATGAATAGTCTTACAACAATTTATCTTAAATTATCTTTTGAATAATCACCATTGTAATTCACTAAGAGGAAGAGCCATAAAGAGAAGAAACCTTCTATCATATCCCATTCCCTTTTTCATCTTAAGATATTTAGTCACAAAATAAATTATTTTAATGTGGATATTTAATTTAATAAAATGAATAGTGCAATGGTGACAAATGCATAAGATTTGAACTGCAAGTAATAGAACAACACAAAACTTTTATTAAAATATGTAAAAAGCCATATTGAATGATAATACTATAGACAATTATGGCATTATTTTATTATTAGAAAAGTTCAATCTATAAGCTATCTATAATTTCAACAAGTATGCATTAATAAGGTGATATTGCCTATTATACATGTTACAAGAATAAAATTACAAAGGCATTTACATATATTTTTATTTATATAAAGGGAATAAAAAAAGGGACTAAATTTCATGTATTTAAAATACACAAGTTTAAGGACTATATGATTCTTCCCAAACTACTCTCCTTTCTTCTCCCACCTTCCCTCCTCTTTCTTTTCTTATTAATCTTTTAATTTTTACAATGACATCTTTTCCATTTACTTTATTATCACAAGCTTAACCCTTCACTAAATAAAGAATTTAGTAAATAGTAGTTAGAAAAACCACTGTTCCTCAAGAGTATAGACTGTTTACTTTAAATGTTGAATATGTTGCCATGTGGTAGCTTCTCATAGTCAAATCTATAGAGAACTGTTTTCAAACTATAAAATGTGCAAACTATTGTAAATGAAAAGAATATATTAAAGATATCCAATTATGTGAGTTAAGCAATCAATATGTTGACACATTAATTAACTAAATTAAATTAGTTGACCAACTATATTAAAACCAGGTGTGTGGAAAACACATCTAAATTTTACCTGTGTAGCAGAGACAACTATATTATTCTTGAAAGGGAAACATGACTAAAATTCAGAATGGAGCTTTCTTATTTACATGACAGCAGATTAGTATATATAAATATATAAAGACTAAATATATATAGTATATAAACATATATAAATACATATATTTAAATATAAAGACAAAAATGGGCTGAAGCACTGGAAACTAGTGAAAAGACCTAGTGCCAAGAGCAGTGCAAAAATTTACTAGTTCAAGCACTGATGCAAATAGAAAGATAACTAATATTCCATGTTATGCAGAGCAGAAAAGCATACCCCTAGGATGGCAAGAGCAAGATTTTAAGATTTTATTTAATTTTATTGGCTGACACACGAAAGTATCACTGACCACAGACATGGATTTTCCACTCCAAATTCCCACCGATATAAATTTACTTAAAACCTATGAGAGTTGGCTACTTTTATCTGTTACAGCAATTCCCATCTATTTATCTAGTATAGCAGAGATATGCTTTAATAATAATAAAACTGTTAATATTATTATATAACTTGATCTTAATAATAGTTATTAGAATTATTAATTACTTTTCCTTATGGTCTAAAATTTTTTTTTTGACTGGCAGAGTGGACAGTGAGAGAGAGAGACAGAGAGAAAGGTCTTCCTTTGCCGTTGGTTCACCCTCCAATGGCCTCTGTGGCTGGCGCGCTGCAGCCGGCGCACTGCGTTGATCCGATAGCAGGAGCCAGGTACTTCTCTTGGTCTCCCATGGGGTGCAGGGCCCAAGGACTTGGGCCATCCTCCGCTGCACTCCCTGGCCACAGCAGAGAGCTGGCCTGGTAGAGGGGCAACCGGGACAGAATCCAGCACCCTGACTGGGACTAGAACCTGGGGTGCTGGCGCTGCAAGGCTGAGGATTAGCCTAGTGAGCCGTGGCGCCGGCCGATCTCAATTTTTTAAAAATTATTGAGGGCATACTATATTGCAGGCAATGTTCCAGCTACTTACATTCTATTGTTGTTGTCATATTAACACAATAATATAGGAAGTAGAAATACCTTTATTGAATAGATTGGTAAACTGAAGTCACTAAATTAAGTGACTAACTTAGAATTTTACTCTAGACCTGACCGAAGTGTTCTGGAGGAAAGAGAGAAAGAAGAGAGAAAGAGAGGAAGAGCAGGACAGTAATTGAGTAAAAAAATAAGAGAGAAAAATAAAAGAGGTAAAAGAGCATGAGAGGTCAATGAAGCATCATGTATTCCAAAGAAACATGCTGGATTTAGATATATCTCATTTTTCTCAATGTGAATAATTTTTAAAAGCTACAAAAATGAATCTTTCATAAATATTTCTGTTGGGCATATGAATCAGAAAATATTGAAAAGATGTAAAGAAATTTCCATTTCCTTTGTATTTCAGATAATAATATAAGATTAGGAAAGAGTTTCATTATAGGCTTTATAAAAGAGCTATTTAAAATTATTTTGCATTTGTCTGACATTACTGATAACAAGAAAAAGAAATTCAATGATGAGATACAAAAATTCAATAAAAATTCAATTCCACAATTGCAGCATTTGGAAATGATTCTAGTAAATTCTAGTAAATTTATCTAGTGGTTTTACAATCTCTCATTACATAAAACAGAAGACAAAAAGTCATTAAAATGATAGAAGAAAAGGTAATAGATTGAGAAGAGGGAGAATAGACCGAATGAATCCAATTTGTGAACACTGATGTTTATAAAGAAATGAGAATAAAATTAAAAGAAGCAATATTGAAAGACATTATTGAATAACTTTCATGAAGTTCAAAGACAAAAGCAAGATATTTGGAAAAAATTGCACTAAAATGTACAGACTTTTCTTGTCATCATTTCTTAAACAATTCAGTTTCATAACTACCTATATAAAATTTACAAAAAAGTAATCATTTTAGAATTGACTCTGTCATGATTTTTGTCATAAGTGTTTTTATCTGCCACTACTTCTTTTAGACCCTGATTTCTCCATTTTTGAATGTTTATACTTTCTGTGATTAATTGACTGATTTACAGAGCTATGTCATTTTTTTAAGAAAAAAGAAATTTCATGAGATAAAACTGAATTTTCAAGTTATGATCAATTGACTAAACAAACCAAACAGTTATTTAAGCATTGCCTGACAATCATAAATTTTTAAAGCATAAAGAAAATGATTCTACAAGTATCTAACCAAAGGAAGAAGAAAAATATTTACACAGAAGGAGAAACGTTGATTTTTGACTTCTCTTGGGACATTCTGAATATTGCAGTAATTAGATCATTTTCCACAGAAATCCAAGGATAGACTCAAATGTAGAATCATTGCGTTTTCCTGTAGTAATTTATCAGGGCTATAATATCAGATTGCTGAGGGCCATAAAACACTTATTAATACAACTGTTTTTGAAGATATCTTTCAGGAAATGGAGTCCAAAAAAACTTAAGAACTCAAGATCAAATAGTTTTTTTCTATAGAAGTAAAAGGGATATTCAGTTAAGCAGATACACAAATATAAAATATTGTAAAAAATAGTAACAAAATGTAATTGAGCTGGCCCTGCGGCTCACTAGGCTAATCCTCCGCCTTGCGGTGCTGGGACACCAGGTTCTAGTCCCGGTTGCCCCTCTTCCAGGCCAGCTCTCTGCTGTTGCCAGGGAGTGCAGTGGAGGATGGCCCAAGTCCTTGGGCCCTGTACCCCATGGGAGACCAGGATAAGTACCTGGCTCCTGCCATTGGATCAGCGTGGTGTGCTGGCTGCAGCGCGCCGGCCGTGGCGGCCATTGGAGGGTGAACCAACGGCAAAGGAAGACCTTTCTTTCTGTCTCTCTCTCTCACTGTCCACTCTGCCTGTCAAAAAAAAAAAAAAAAATGTAATTGAAACAAGTTTACATTCTTAAGCTGTGTGGTTTTTTTATATTTTATTTGTTTATTTGAAAGGCATAGTTACAGAGAGAGAGAGGAAGAGACAGAGAGAGCTCTTCCATCCTGATTTGCTCACCAAATGGCTGCAACAGCCAGAGCTAGGTGGATCCAAAGTCAGAAACCAGTAGCTTCTTCCTAGTTTTCCATGTAGGTGCAGGAAACCAAGCACTTGGGCCATCTTTCATTGCTTTCCTGGGTGCAGTAGCAAGGAACTGGATTGAAAGCAGAGCACCAGGGACTTGAACAAGTGCCTATATAAAACACCAGCACTATAGATGGAGGCTTTACCCACTATGCCATAGTGCCAGCCCCTTGAGTTGTGTTTTTTTATGGGTAAAAATCATACTCTTTGATCCATGAATACATTTAAAAAGTCTAGAAAGAGTACAGAAAAAGGAAATATGTGATTTTTTAAGATTTCAACTTTATATGACTTCCAAATAACCATAAAATGACAAAAAAGCTACTTATAATGTATGCAGAAAAGACCAAAAGTAAAGAAAAACAATAAGAAAGTATGGAACACATGAATAAATAACATTTTTGAAGATTTATGTGTTTATTTGAAAGGCAGAGTTACAGAAAGAGAGAGGAGAGAAAATCTTCCATTAGCTCATTCACTCCCCAATTGGCTGCAACAGCCAGGATTGGGCCAGGCTGAAGTCAGGAGCCAGGAACTTGTTCTGGGTCTCCTACATGGGTAGCATCTGCCCAGGATCTTGGGCCAGCTTCTACTGTTTTCCCAGTTGCATCAACATGGAGCTGAATTGGAAGTAGAACAGCTGGGACCTGAACCCATATGGGATGCTGACCTGCAAGTCGTGGCTTAACCTTGCACACCACAGCATCAGCCCCAATAAATAACAATTAAACTATAAGAACAATATGACAATAAATACAACAGATTAGAAATATTTATACAAAAGGGGACATGTTGATTTTTTATAACAGATTAAAATGGTTTTTATACAATCCATATTATTGTATAAAATAGATAAAAATGTCAAGATGAGTGTAAAAGGCACTAAACTATTAAAAATTGATGGAGCATATTATAGAAAACATTAATCTTGATTACATTTTCAATAAAGATAATGTTGTTACTAAACTTTTTTAAAAGCAGTGATGTAAAATATACCCCCCAAACTCAGTTAACAATATTCATTGAAAGAATAGAGGGTAATGGTGAGGATACTTCAAATTTAAAAAGCTCAATAAATCAATGGTTGTACACTTACTAAAAACTGAGTACAGTTTATAAGGAATAGTATAAAATTGTGAATGAAAATAATTCAGTGGGGTGGGCACTGGGCACCGTGGTAAGGATACTGCTGGGGATGCCTCCAACTCACATGGGGGAGCCTGGGTTCCAGTCCTGGCTCTGCTTTGGAGCTACCTTCCTGCTCATGTGTACCCTGTGGGCAGCCAATAATGCCTCAAGTAGTTGGGTCCCTGCCACACACATGTGAGTTCCAGAAATTGGTCTTGGCTCCTAGCTTCGCCTTACCCAGACCCAGCACCAGCTATTGTGTGTATCTGTGAAGTGAATCAGCAGACGGAGCATCTCTCTCTCTTTCTGCTTTTCAAATTAAATAAATAATTATTTTTAAAGAGAAAAAATTGTATTGATAAAACATAAATCATTAACAAAATCATTCACTGAATATCAAGACTTCTCTGAACTAATAGAGATGTAAAACTTTGTATAATTCTATGTTTTAGATTTAAGTACATTTAATAATTGATCTAAAAATTTTATTTTTTTCAAAAAAACCAGCTCCTTGTTTGGCTAATTTGTGTAATGTTTTTTGGGATTCAATCCTGTTGATTTCTTCTCTGATTTTAATTATTTCTCTTCTCCTACTAGATTTGGGTCTGGTTTGCTGTAGGTTTTCTAGATCCTTGAGGTGAATTGAAAGCTCATCTATTTGGTGCCTTTCCGAGTTCTTGATGTAGGCACCTATTGATATAAACTTTCCTCTTAACACTGCTTTTGCTGTATCCCATAAGTTTTGGTATGTTGCTCTGTTATCCTCATTTACTTCCAGAAAATTTTTGATTTCTCTTTTGATTTCTTCTATGACCCATTGTTCATTCAGGAGCATGTTGTTCAATCTCCATGTGTTTGCATATGCTCTAGGGATTCCTGAGTTGCTAATTTCCAACTTCATTCCTTTATGGTCTGAGAAGCTGCACCGTATGATTCTAATTTTTTTGAATTTGCTGAGACTTGCTTTATGGCCTAGTATGTGGTCGATCCTAGAGAAGGTTCCATGTACTGCTGAGAAGAATGTAAATGCTTTCTGTGTAGGATGAAAAGTTCTGTAGATATCTGTTAGATCCATTTGGGCTACAGTGTCGTTTAAATCTACTGTATCCTTGTTGATCCTCTGTCCTGTTGATCTGTCTATTTCTGAGAGTGGAGTATTAAAGTCCCCCAGTACTATTGTATTGGAGTCTAAGTCTCCCTTTAAGTCCCTTAACAAATCTTTTAAATAAACCAGTGCCCTGTAATTAGGTGCATATACATTGATAATTGTTATATCTTCCTGTTGAATTGATCCCTTAATCATTTTATAGTGCCCCTCTTTGTCTCTCTTAACAGTTTTTGTGGTAAAGTTTATGTTGTCCGATATGAAGATGGCTACGCCTGCTCTTTTTTCATTTCTGTTGGCATGGTATATCTTTTTCCAGGCTTTCACTTTCAGTCTGTATGTATCTTTGTTGGAAAGATGTGTTTCTTGTAAGCAGCAAATAGATGGGTTTTGTTCCTTAACCCAATCAGCCAATTGGTGTCTTTTAACTGGACAGTTCAGACCATTAACGTTCAATGTGACTAATGATAAGTGGTAACTTTGCCCTGCCATTTGCCAAAGATAAGTTCTAATATATGCTTTGAATTCCCTGTGATCTTTTGCTGTGAGGTTTCCTTCCTTTACCTTCTTTCATATTGATGACCGTGTTTCTGTGTTTCTGTGTGTAACACAACTTTAAGCATCTTTTGCAGGGCTGGACGAGTGGCAACAAATTCTTTCAATTTCTGTTTGCTATGAAAAGTCTTTATTTAACCTTCATTCTCAAATGAGAGCTTTGCAGGATATAATATTCTGGGCTGGCAGTTTTTCTCTGTTAGTACCTGGGCTATATCTCACCATTCCCTCCTAGCTTGTAGGGTTTCTGATGAGAAGTCAGCTGTGAGTCTAATTGGAGATCCTCTGAGAGTAATCTGACATTTCTCTCTTGCATATTTTAGGATCTTTTCTTTCTGTTTCACTGCGGTGAGTTTAATTACAATGTGTTGTGGTGAGGATCTCTTTTGGTCATGTTTATTAGGGGGTTCTATGAGCTTCCTGTACTTGGATGCCTCTGTCCTTCTCCAAACCTGGGAAATTTTCTGCTAGTATCTCACTAAAAAGGCCTTCTAATCCTTTCTCCCTCTCCATGCCTTTAGGAACTCCTAGAACCCGAATGTTGGGTTTTTTAATAGTATCCTGAAGATTCCCGACAATATGTTTTAGATTTCTAATTCCTCTTCTTTTCTTTGGTCTGACTGTATCCTTTCTTGTTCTCTGTCTTCTAAGTCCGATATTCTCTCTTCTGCTTCACCCATTCTGTTTGTAAGGCTCTCTAATGTGTTTTTCATTTAATCTATTGAATTCTTCACTTCATTATGATTTCTCGTCACTATCACAGTTTCCTGTTGTACTAGTTGTTTCATTTCATTTTGATTCCTCCTTAATATTTCATTTTCATGAGAGAGATTTTCTATCTTGTCCATTAAGGATTTCTGTAGTTCAAGAATTTGTTTTTGAGAACTTCTTAATGTTCTTATCAATTTTTTGAGATCCACTTCTTGCATTTCTTCTATCTCATCATCTTCATAATCTTGAATTGGGGTGTCTTTTTCATTTGGGGGCGTCATGGTGACTTCCTTGTTTTTATTACCTCGGTTTTTGCGTTTGTTATTTGGCATATTGGAGATATTTGGTTTCTTCACTGTGGTGCTTTTTCTTGTTATACTATGACTCTAGATTAAGTGGACTGTCTGTTTTTGATGGAGCCTTAGAGGCTTGAGATGGGTGTGGCCTGAGAGCTCTGTTTGGTGTGCCAAAGGTGACACTCCCAGGTTAGGCGTGGTAGATCTCTCTCTCTCTCTCTTTCTTTTTTTGATTCAAAAGGGAAGTTATTCTGCACAGCTGAACGAAGTTGGAGGTAGTTATCAGGTAAATGATATACCCAGAGGAGCCAGAGATGGGAAGCTCTTTCCCAAGGACCACACAGGGAATCTGTTCTGCCCTCAGAGTGGGCTCAAATTCTCCTTCAGTCTCCCACTGGGTTGCCAAAGTTACGGAATTGTAGCATCTCTGGAGAGTACTCAGGTGAATTATATGGTAAATTGGAAATTGTGCAATTTTAAGCAGTTAGCTATTGCTATTCTTTTCAAAGAACTATTTACATTGTCTATAGCAGCATATGTAGTGACCCATCTAACTATGTAAAATTTTGGTTAGGGTCATGGGTAAAATAAATTATGAAAAATTTTGGGGAAGAAAGTTTTGTTAGATTTTTATAGGCACAGAAAATTCAATGTACCAAGGGAGGTATCACATGTTACATGTTACTGCACTTGAAATAAAATGTCCTGTGCCGTTTGTAGATTTTCCAAAACCACCACCTTCCAACTAATTAGGACCAGAAGGATAAAGATAAAATATTATGATAGTATTCATGACAACATTAGATTATTAAGAGGAAGAGAAATTGATAAACAAACTAGTGAAACAACATAGGCCTTTATCTCGAGTTTTCTCTTCCTATTATATCATTGTTTGGCCTTGAATTCTTAAAAGAGCTACAATCAGAACCCTAAAACATTTAAACCTTATATATTTTACTCTCTTCAAATTTTAGTTTACTTCTAATTACTGGGAGGCTTTATTGACCTTAAAATTACTCAAGGTATTATGATGCAATTAGCAAAAGGGCGGAGGGAGAAGCTATTGGGCAAATGCTTTCCTATGCACGACCATCTAGTATAAGTGATAGCTAACGGATAACAAAATAAAACACAATCATATTATTTTTTTCATTTATGGGTATTAGGTAGAGTAAGATTATATTTTCTTTACTATTACTTCTCTCTTTCACAACCACATTCTTCCAAGACTGGAAAGAACAATGAGAAGAGTAAGAGATGAAATCAGCAGGTGGGAGCTTTGGCTTTTGCTATAGGTGAAGTGAAAGAACTTATGGCTCTTAAGAAGAGGAAAGTGATCTGACTCAAATTTTAAAGGATTACTCCAGCTACTGAGCTGAGATTAGACTGTCGGGAGCAAAGGTAAAGGCAATGAGACTACTCAGGGGGCAAAGCAGCCTTCCAAGTAGGAGTGATGGTAACTCAGCGGGGATAGTGGCAGTGCATGTGGTAGGATGCAGGGATTTTCTAGATTTATTTGGGGAGGAGAGGCAGGCAGAGCCACTAGGTCTCCCAGCAAACTGGTTGTAAGGTATGGGTGAAAATGGAAGTGAAGGAAAATTTAAGAGTCTTTGTCCTAACCAAATAGAATATGGAAAATCTAGTAACTGAGAGAGGGATGACTGAAGGTAGAACAGGTCTCTGTAGAAGAGATGTTCTATTTTGGATATGCTGGATTTTGCAGAAGACAAATAGCTTTCTTTTCTGTATAAAAGCATGTAAGTTTTATGTAATATTACTATGTGCATATAGTAGTCTTCAAAAGGAAAGTGAAGACCCTAAGACATTGTTAGGCCCAAAAACTTGTTCATCTTTTTAAACAAAGATTGATAAATTTTGTGAAAATGGGTTTGGTCTAAAGACAATAAATTGTGTTACAATGACTAGGAAATGTGTGAGAGAAACTAATGGAAGATAAATAATTTTTCTAGATTTATATGCATGTTGGCATTGACTACCAGTTGCTGGTGATAAGAATGTCCTTTCTTTATTTTAGGCAGAGAGGGAAAGATCAGAAAGCCATTGCTGCATGTGTTGTTTCTCAGCACTGTCAGCTCAAAATCATCCGCATGCCAAAGTGGCATACTTGAGGGTGATGTGTTCTGAATCTCCATTGTATTTGAATTATCTAGTGGAAACTCAGGTAAAAATATAAGTAGGCAATTATACAGTTGAGTGTGGAGTTTGGAAGTCAGGTATGCAGATTTAAACTATAGATACCTACATGGGAATCAATGGTAAACTCATCGTTACTTCCAGTCATGAAACTTTGCCAGATCACAGGGGAAGGTGTGTAGAAGACAGAAAGAACAACACTGAAGGCGGAGATGTTGCATTGTTAAGAGGACAAGAAGTAAAAAATGTATCAGAAATAGACTGAGGAGTTAAGAGGTAAGGAGCAAATTCAGGAGAGTGTGGTGTCATAAAGTAATGGGAGGAAGTGTCCAGATTTGTCAAGCGTTGTATAAAGACGAGGTCTGAGAATTGTTCCAGAAATATCAGTGTGAATTCTACTGGTGATTTTGTTAAGTACATCTTTGGTAGAGTGGTGAGTGTTAAAGCCTGATTTACATACATTTAAAATAGACAAGGCACTGGAGACAGTTTAACCTGGGAGTTTTGCCATAGAGGGAAGCAAAAGAATGCTACTTGAACCAGTGAGAAGAAAGCAATAATTTTGTTTCAAAATAGGAGGAATTATAGCAAGTTTATATAGTCACAAGAATGATCCAGATATAAGAAAAAAGAATATAATGATTATATCTTATCAGCTATCTTCACTACATAATTTTATAATAAAGTTCTAATTGCTATTTTCATTATTTAGATGAGTATGCCCACTTTTCTAGTACTGACCTATGTTGTTCTTTCAAAGCTTTAATAAATTTTTAAAAATTTCTTTCAACTTTGTTTCCATCATATTTGTTGCCACATTGTCCTTGTGTGTTTTCATTAATTGAAAGAATGCCTATTCATTTTAAAACTTATTCTTTTGTCTTTTGGAGCTTGCCTGTAAACTTTTTTGTTTCTACTTTAAATTTTTAAATAAAAAGAAGTTGTCTGCACTAACCAAAACAAGTTCCTAAGGAGTTGTAAAGAATGGGCCAGAGAGTGGGCCAAAATGACTCTTCCATCTTTATAGTACCCTCCTTTGTTACCATGAAGTCCTCAGTAATTTCAGGCATCTGAAATAGTCAAGTTCATAGAAACAGAGCCTAGAAAGATGTTGTGAGGGGCTAGGGAGAGGAAAAAATGGATATTTGTCATTCAAAGGGTATACAGTTTCAATTGTACCAGATAAATGAACACTAGATATCTCAATTCAACATCATGCCTATACTCAACAATATTGTACTGTACATTTAAAACTTAGAATTCACATTAAGTGTTCTTGCATAATAAAAATAAATAAATAAATAAGTTGGTATCCTCTGTGTAGTGACATCTCTGAGTTCAGTCTGGGTCAAGAAGTCTCTGGTTCCATTCCAATGGCTCCTAGATATAAAGATCTTGAACTAAAAGATAGCACTTTCCACTTCATATCTTTTACTTTTCTTTTAAAACACTTTTTGAAATCAGTCTCTACATAATGATTAACTGTTCTCCTCATGCATCTACAACTTCTTTCTCTCTTATTCCACTATTCATTTCCTACTTTATTTATATTCTGTTCTTAGCACTTTTCCCTCAAGAGTAAGGTTCTATCTTTTAGAGTCAGAGAATCTTCCATAATTTTCAAAGGTCACCATGGACCGGACTCCCATATGGAACAAAAGTAAATGTTTACTTGCTTTCTCTTATACTATATACAAAAATAAATTTAAGTATGAAGAGTCAAAAATAAAGTATCCAGGGAGGAAAAAAATCCAAAAGATATAATCCTTGTGAACTTAAACATACAAGACTTTCGTAAAAGGGCTACACAAAATTAATGATTCTAAAATAAAGTAAAATTTCATAAACTCTATTAAATTAAAATTAGGAACTTACAGGCTTGCATTGTGACATAGAGGGTTAAGCCACCACCTGTAATGCCAGCATCCCATGGGAACAGAGTTTGAGTTCCAGCTGTTCCACTTCCTATACAGCTCCCTGCTAATGTGCCTGGGAAAGCAGCAAAAGATAACCCACATACTTGGACCCCTCCCACCCGTGTGGGAGACCCGGATGAAGCTCCTGGCTCCTGGCTTCAGCCTGGTACAGCCCTTTTTGTCTGCAGACATTTTAGGAGTGAACCAGAAAGAAGCTCTATTTCTATGTGTTTCTCCCCATCTTTCTCTGAAACACTATCTTTGAAATAGATATTTTTTTTAAAAAATTAAGAAGTTCTGCTCATCAAAAAACTCCATGAAGACATTGGAAAGTCAAGCCAAAGTGTGAGAGAATATAGGTGGACAGTATGTTTCTGACAAAAGATGAATATTTAAAATATATGAAGAAATATAAATCAATAAAAAAGGAAAAAAGCCTCATAAAAATGATTAAAAGACTTAGAACAGGGACTTCTCAACAGCAAATACCCAGAAGGTCAGTAAACATGAAAAACTGATCAACTTCATTAGTCATCAGGAAAATATAAATTAAAATTACAGTGCAAGTCATTCATACATAGAGCAGAATAGATGGAAAGAGATATTAATTCTAAGTGTTGACTAGACTGTGGAAAAACTGAACTCATGTTTCATGCAAGTAGAACTTTCAAGTTGTTATAAATGCATTTTTAAACCCTTAAGAAGAGCTATATAAACACATAAACAGGGTTCTATTACCAAGTATATATTCAGCAGAAACTGATTCACTTGTTCACAAAAAGATTTGCAAAAGAATTTTCCCAATAGTGCTATTCCCAATAGCTTTCAAAACTAGAAGATATCAAATATCCATTAACATTAAAATGAATACATGTATTGTGATAGATCAATACAGTAGAATGTACCAGAGAATCACTTTGAATGCAAACAACCATGAGGAGTAATATCATAAATGTTTTGACCAGATAGACCCAAAATCATACATTTGTGTTTCTATTTACATAAAATACAAAAATAGGTCAAACAAGGCCATGGTGCTGAAAATCAGAATCATAGGCACCCTTTTAGAGGAAGCAATAGTGACTGGGCAGGGCAATATTCTGTTTCTTTGATCTTGACACTGATTACCTAATGTCTGTTAGCTTTGTGAAAATTCAGGGATCCATGCATTTGTAATCTGTAATATATATTTCAGTTAATGCTTTACCTAAAAATACAAATAACAAAATGGTTGGCTATAGCTATTGTACGTTTCAATGTTAGATCCTGTTTAATCTCTTTCAAGGAGGTACGTCTTACATGTTTGCGAATAGAAGGGATGTATGTTGCTGCTTTCATCCTGGAGTAACTGAAAGCAATCTAATTGCTTTTTAATACTTTGAGTATACTCCTCTGGATACATCAGAATCTATTCTCGAGAAGTGTTTATATGTAGGGGTCACATCTTCATTACTTTGGGCCAAAATCCATTGAACTTTTGGTATTATTTAATAAGAGTATTGCATTTCTGTTGAGAAAGGTTGGACATGGCTAATTAAATAGAATTGGAATCAGTGTTATCCTGTCTCTGCTGTCAAAATCTATCCCCTGTCCTGTGAAAAGACTTACGAAACAGCAGCCAGTCTTCACTGATTTCAATCAATTAAAATTAAATTACACAATTCAACTTTTTTCTCGTCTTTTCTATACAACATTTTAGTTAATTGCTTAATTAAAATTGAAGTCTGACATTTGGTTCTTTCTCTTTAGGGAAAAAAGAAAAAAGAAGCCCACTCATTTTGACTTTACAATTCAGTTATTCAACAGGAAGCTCTGGAAATAATTTTCTATTACCATAGAAAAAATAGTTTACACATTTCTTATGAAAACATTTTTGAAAGAGATATGAGATTGTTAATTAAATTCAGTGTCAGATTTTACTTTCTAGACAAGCACTTATAATGTAACTGTGTCAGTAAATATCTCTAGTTTTCACTGCACCAAAACAAGTAAACAAAATTCCTGAAAAAGCAACTTCATTTTCCTTAGTGTCTTCATCATTTCACAGTACCCATTTTTGCTCATGGAAGAAATTAGTAACTTTCTGGGCTGTTTGTTTAGGACTTAGTTTCCACGAATTCAGTCATATCCAATATGCTGACCACTGCTTGAACAGGGGCTACTATTTTCACATTGTCAAATTGTTTTTATGTACAATAATTCATTTACTAACCATAAAATCCTGCCCCAGAAGTCCTACTATTGTTCCCTTTTTATAAACAAGAAAACTGCTGCATAGGGTAGTTTAATGACTTGGTCAAGGCTATGCAACTAGTGAAGAAAAGGGTTGGACTCTCACCCAGATTTTCATTGTCATCCTGCCAATTTATTCTTGGGCGTCAATCTCTTAACAATCATATTGACAGGTAGAGTTATAGACAGAGAGAGACAGAGAGAAAGGTCTTCCTTCCTGGTTCACACCCAAATGGCTGCTATGGCCAGCGTTGTACCTATCGGAAGCCAGGAACCAGGTGCTTCCTCCTGGTCTCCCATGCGGGTGCAGGGCCCAAGCACTTGGGCCATCCTCCACTGCACCCTGGGCCACAGCAGAGAGCTGGACTGGAAGAGGAGCAACCGGGACTAGAACCCGGCACCCATATGGGATGCCGGTGCCCCAGGCGGAGGATTAACCAAGGGAGCCATAGTGCCGGCCCCTTAACAATCATATTGTATTGCCTCCAAAAAGATACCAGCCAACAGGTTACTCTCCTTCTGAAATCACAGAATTCGTATTTTGTGTTCATCCGCTCCTCAGTGATTACTGAGATTCTGTTATATGCAAATGTGGTCGGTGCCAGGGACAGACATATCAGTGAGTTAAACAGGTATAGTTCTTGCTCACACAGAACTTACACACAAAAAATAAGTAAAATAAGTAAACATAAAACTAAAGAAAAAGTCAATTACTGAACATATTTACAAAGTTCCAAAATACACAAATTTAAATCACTGCAATTGAGTTAAATAAAGCCAGACCCTAAAACCACCATGGTTTCTGTTTCTGTGATATATTAACTATAAGTAACTGCATAATAGAACATTGGTTGCTATCAGTCCACAAATCACTATAAAAGTAACATATGCCCCTGTGTTCAGTGACCAATCACATCACTTCTTTCAATGTCTGTGTTTGATCACTGCTTATGTTATTCAGACCAGGTACATCCAGGAAAGCCTTCCATTGTGCTGCTTCCTGGTCTCCAGTGATAAACCCTTGTGACATTTTACAAAAATGAGTATTTGAAATAAGGACTTGGGCAACAAAGATGAATGTACAGCAAAATAAGAAAAAGTGGTAACACTGATAGTGAAATTTAAATGGAATGTAAATGGAGTTATAAAAGAAACAGTCATGTTGACATAGCTGCTGTTTGAGAGCCTCTAGATATGTAGCCAGGGGAATTTTGTGAAGACAAATTTACTGACATAATGAGAAAAATGATTTTGATGAAAAGGATGTAAATGTCCAAAGTAAGTGACATGAGCAAAAAATTTCACACTAAAGAACTCTCAAAGATATCTCATGGCATTGAAATCACATAGCATAAAATGTTGCAAATTGATCCAAACTTAGAAAGAAGTCTGACAGTTTGCCACGGCATAAAAAAGCACTTGCTTTGTATCATGTTAAATGTACCCACATATTGTCTTAGGACACATTTGGTGAGAGGGTGAGCAGTATTCAAATATCTCCTGATTTTTTTTTTTCAAAGACATAAAATTAAAAAAGTATTTTAATCTTTTTTTTTCATTTTCCTGTACATATAAAATTGACAGATAAAGAACTTTTAATGTTTTGAAAAAACTTTGAAGGGACGTGAAATGATCTTGACTTTTCCCATTGATTGATTATTAAAATTACTTTATATGACTTCATTTGTATGGTCATGCAAAGCAAAGATTGCCTTACAAATAAAATAGTCGATGATACCTGTTGTCAACCAATCTCCTTTCTCCTATAGTTATTCAATAGGAAAACAACAAGTAATACTTTTTATATCACTTTTATATATTATAAATTTTACATATTTTTATTTCCTGCTATAAAGATGAGGACTTCACTTACATTCACTCTTCTCTTGACTGTAGCAATATAGTTATGTCACCATTTTTTAGTTCCACTATTAACTTTTCTTCTATAAATAATACAGATATGCTTTTATTTCTTCATTTTTAGCTCACATATTGAAAAATATATTAAGACCTTATAAATTAATCTGGCACTCATTAACTGCCAACAATGAAATTTTGACATGAGTATTTGTGTTTTATATCCTCAAGGTTAAAATTACACTGCTATATAATATTATAGAATATTGTTCATATAATTATCCCCTCTCAATTATGACTGAATACTATTTCCAAAAATTAACAAGGCATTATTTTCATTATTGCAACTATGTGACTATTTTGTTGAACCAAAAGAAATCGCCAATATTTCACTTTTTGGTCTATGAAAATAGCAATTTAACACAATTCAATCTCATTTCTGCTCTACTGCCAGATACTGGGCAGTGTTGTGATATGAATGTATGTTTAATGGAAGAGGTAGTCCCTGGTTATCTTGTGTTTTGGACATGGGGCAAGGGCAAGGGTCAATAGTTCCTTGTTTTCAGCATTATCTCTCACACAGCTCTCTCTGAGAATACTGAGGACAGAGCATCTTCTTTACTATGGTTCTTCCCATGCTCACTCTGGGCTATGGCTACCTTAGTCTTATTTCCTCAATTACTGTCTTTCAAACTGCTTTGTGTCTTCTGGAAGTTTTTGGTTTTTGTTTTTTGATTTTTTAAATATTTCTGATTTGATAGTTAATCCCTCTCAATTTCATTCTCATAAGATTTCTGTACTTTCCTCTAAGTTCATAAAATTGTAAGTGCATCTGTGTCTGTTCAGGTGCTATGGGAGGCAGCCATCTAGAAAGGATGAGAAGTCAAGAGAAAAGGATAGAAGGAAGAAAGGGCCTCTGATAGCAGCACAGTTCTGAGAACGTCTCTGCCAACAAGATGGGAACTCATTGGGTGAAAGCTGCTCATTAAAAGCTCAGCATACCTGGGTCTGGGATCCTACTCTGTGCTCTGCTATACAGCTGTATAAAGCGAAGGAGAGAGCAAAGCCTTCGCACCAACCTGCAGTAAATTACAGAAGTACAGATGTGACAGCTGGAAGCTGCAGCTGAATCGTTCCACACAACAGGTTTTCTGGGAGGGAGGCCTGCCAGTCTGCCCCCACAGCAACCATGACATCGGAGGAAGGAGGTGCCTGCTTTAACTGGCCTCTGTGTTATCTCAAAACAGAACAGGGTCTTTTACTTAACCATTCACTGACTTTCATGTCGCCCATAAAGTTGCTTTATATTGTTAGTTCTCCCATTCCAGAATCGTAAATTTGCATATGGCCATTCACAGCTACTAAGTTAACTATAAGTTTCTAATTGCTGAGAGAATGTCCCCCATTGCCTTAAACCTGTCTTGACATCATGCAAATTCCCAGTGTCAATGGCACTGCCGCCCTGTCCTTCCAATCAACACCCTTGAGAACTGCCTTACAATTTTGCAGTTTTCCATTCTTTCTCTCCCATACATTTAAGTCAGTTGTGTGTTGACCTCCAAAATAGGTTTAGTGGGGCTGTTGTTGTGGCGCAGCAGGTAAATCTGCTACCTTGTGATGCCAGCATTCACTATGGGCACAGGTTCAAGTCCCAGATGCCCCAAATTGGATCTAGCTTCCTGCTAGTGTGCCTGGGAAGACAGTAGAAGACGGCCCAAGTGGTTGGGCCCCTGCCAATCATGTGGGAAATGTGCAAGAAACTCCTGGCCCCTGACTTCAGTCTGTCCCAGCACTGGCTGTTGTAGCCATTTGGGGAGTGAACCAGCGGATAGATCTCTCTTTCTCGTTCTCCCTCTCTCTCTGTAACAGTGACTGTCACATAAATTAATCTTTAGAATAAATAAATAAAAATTTATATGTGTTTCATTTTAAAATTTGAATAATTTACTCACTGATAAGAACATGAGAACTTTGATTTGGTTTTTAAGAAATCAAAATAAGTGTTCCCTGATTGTCAAAAGTAGATTTTTTACTTTTTATTGTTTTTTTTTTACTAAAATATCTCTTTCTGTTGTTTGAGTTATGTATTATAATGCTACATGTTTATTGGACAGTTAAATACATGAACCTGTCATCACTGTTCTAGGAATAGGTATTGGAAGATGATAATGTCCTGTCCTTTACAAGTGTGCTAATTTACCAAGAAGGTAGGCATGAAAATTACAGAGAGCCAAGAATCACAAACACTTAGAGAAAAGTCAAAATAAAATATAGTAAATTTGATAATCAAAACATATATATTAGCCATAGTGTTTAGAATCAAGTGTAAAATACAGATGTGCATGAAAAACAGACATAAGAGGGATATGCTAATGTATATAGTATCATATTTATTTGAGAACCAATCCAATGTGAAATCTAATCGTTTCCTGACTTAATGCAATTTCTTCTAACTGATGAATAATTTTCATTTCTCTATAATACTCCACAGGTGAGTGGTGGAGACCTGTTGTTACAAAGGCCTTTGGAACTGATAAGAAGCCAGTGGTTTGACACATCATCACTGTTGCTTCTGGGAGAAGGCAGGTTGGAGGTTAATAGAATGAGACAGTATTAAAACGATCAGTAAGTAAGAATGAGATCCTACAAAAGTTACTACTATGGGCAGCAAGCAATATGGTTTAATATCAGAAGCCAGAAGCTTCCATGGTTGTGGTGTTTTGAAAGAAGAGTGTGAGAAATGGTGTTCAGTCAGAGATGAATAATAGGATCATGTGACTTATCACCAGCCCAGGGGTATACCTGTACAGGGCAGAGAGTAAAAAGCCATCTCTACTACATAAGTACAAGACTCATGCAAATTCAAAGGGAGCCAAATTTGACTTGGGCAATAGGTAAAGGCTTTATTCTGGAAAGTAGTTAAAGCTCCAAGTGCATTGACCCGTCGTACTTGTTAGACTTCAAAGGGCTCCATCATGTGTGTGATTGAAGCTGGTTAAGAGTTTAACAGCTGGGGCCGGCGCTATGGCGCACTAGGTTAGTCCTCTGCCTGCAGCGCTGGCATCCCATATGGGTGCCGGTTCTTGTCTCGGTTGCTCCTCTTCCAGTCCAGCTCCCTGCTGTGGCCTGGAAAAGCAGTAGAAGATGGCCCAAGTGCTTGGGCCCCTGCACCCACATGGGAGACCAGGAAGAAGCACCTGGCTCCTGGCTTCGGATCAGCGCAGCTCCGGCCATTGCGGCCATTGGGGGAGTGAACCAATGGAAGGAAGGCCTTTCTCTCTGTCTCTCTCTCTCTCTCTTTCATTGTAACTCTACCTGTCAAATAAATAAATAAAATCTTAAAAAAAAAGACTTTAACAGCAAGAACAGGAAAGCGTGTAGATGATGATGGACAAACCATAATTTGGGTTTCAGGTGGGGACATAGCGATGATGAAGTTATGAGGAAAGTGATTGTCTTTGGTACATTATGACATATTCTTGAGAGAGTAAGTATGGCTTAGGAAATTTAATAGAGAATCCAAATAAATCGAGGACTAATTCTGAGTCTCCATACTAAAAGGGCAAGAATTTTTTTCATACTGTTATCAGTACCTGTTGATTTATGAGCCTTTCCATCCTGGTGGCTAGGGATATATACAGTTCCTGGTCCTGTATAACTCTGTCCTCATCCTTTTGAGTGGTTCACTCTGCATCCTGGGATGGATTCTTCACACAATTTTGGTGCTCAGTTTTCAACTGAATCCTCCAGACGGACTCTGTACAGGTCTCCAGAGTTCTTTCTCTGTGCAGCCCTCTCATCTGCAGTACGGTTCTGTGACTCACTGAGTTTTTTCCCCTAAAATCTCTGCTTCATCTCTTCAACGCAGGGAAACCAAAGATCTTCCTGCTCTTTGCATCACATTCTGAAGATGTTCTTCAGGTAAAACGCTGGAACAATCACAGGACCCACTTTTCTTTTTTCTCATTTATAGAAATCCTTATCCTTCTTTTCCAGATACCAGTGGCTTGAGTCCTGTTTCATATATTTTATACTGGGTTTTAGCTGTTAGAGGCATAAATAAATTTCATACTTTTTACTGATGAACATTGTTTGGCCTAGTAGCTTTTTTTTTTTTTTTGAACATTTTATTTATTTCGTTGAGAGGTAGAGTTACAGGCAGAGAGAGGCAGAGACAGAGAGAAAGGTCTTCCATCTACCGGTTCACTCTCCAAATGGCCGCAACAGTCAGAGCTGACCTGACCTGAAGCCAGGAGCCAGGAGCTTCTTCCGGGTCTCCAACATGGGTATAGGAGCCCAAAGACTTTGGCTATCTTCCACTGCTTTTCTAGGCAGAGAGTTAGATCAGAAGAGGATCATCTGGGACGTGAATCAGCAACCATATGGGATGCCAGCACCATTGGCAGTGGCTTAGCCTACTATGCTACAACACCAGCCCCTGGACTAGTAATTCTTGAACACTATATTTTTATATTAGTAATGAAATATAAAAGGAAATTAATAAAGAGAGAACAAAAAACCTGAATGTTTCAAGGCTTTAAGTGTCAAGAGACAAAAAATATATTTTAAAGCATAATTATGCAAGTAGATGGCAAGTTTTAAGGTAAGGTGTCAAGTCTTCAACCTTGTTTAGTATGAAGGAGCTTAGTTCAAATAAAAACATTTTAATTCATAAGGACATCTTAGAAACTCTTAACAAAAGAACAGTATAAACTTTACTATTTTGGCTCATACATTATCAAAATGGATCTGGAAAAAGGGTCATGGGTATTAGAGGTTAGATATGTCATAATCAAAACCATTAGCAATGGATTGTATGTATCTTGTAAGCTCCCTTGAAAAAGTAATCTCAGTTGAAATTGTTGAAACCAATATGGCATTTATTTGCCTATCTATAACATAATCCAATATCCTTCTACATTCTTCAGTATAAAATACAAATAGCATTCTCCTTTATCTAAAATTATAGGTTGCAAAGGATATGAAAAACATGAGTGACATGCTTCAAGATCAAGAACTGGGAGTAGTATGAAACCTCAAAAGGCAGATAAAAAAGAAACCTGATAGAGATCATTTAGAAGGTGAAATAATTACCAAACAAAACTGTGTGAACCTAGGGAAAACTAGTTGTCACTGAAGCAGCATGAATTTAAATTTATCATTATATCCTAGCTTATCAATGAAATGATGCAGATTACCCTTGTTTTTGTGTCAGGCAAAGCTTCATCATCATATTCTGTTCTAAAATCCAACATTTTTTTTCTTTCTAATTCTGGGTAGCTGTGAGGTATTAGATCTGTACTTTCATCAGAGAAAATTCATTGGTTAAAACATTCTGGAGTCATACAGCCTGGGTTAAACATCTGTTCAGGGTATCAAATAATGTTAAGGGATTATTGTTTATTTATAGAGGTTTTGGTGTTGTATTTTCAAAAAAAAAAAAAGTCCCTATCTCATGGAGCTAAATTTTGAAGTACTTGGAGTTAAAATATGTGATATGAGTAATTTGCTTCAGGATAAACTGGAAGATGCAGAAACTGTAGGGATTCATGAACTGGTAATTATTGAAACCAGATGACAAGTTCATAATGTTTTATCTCCACTTTTTCCTCTTTGAAATTATACAAAACAAAGCCTGTCCCATCACCTAATGCTCTGCGACCTTAGGTAAATTGCTTAATTCTCAGTTCATCATTTGTACAAAACAAAATATGACATATATGCCTCACAGATTTATTTTGAGAACGACATGAATTAAACTAATGTGAATATTACCTTTTAAACTATTCTGCATGCCTTGTCTTTTTTTTGAATTTTTCATTTTGAGATAATTGTAGATTAACATGAAACTGTAAGACATAATACACAGAAATTTCCCACTCCATTTACCCAGTTTCCTCCAATGGTAACTTTTGAACAACTACAGTACAGTATCATAACCAGGATAGTAATATTGATAGAATCATGACACAAATATTCCCATAATCACAAGAACCTCTCATGTTATGCTTTTACAGCTGCATCAACTTCAGACCTCTCCTTAACCCCTGGTTACCCCTACTCCATTACTAGAATATGGTCATTTCAAGATTTCTACATAAATGGAATTTTACTCAATGTACCTCTAGGGATTGGCTGTTTCTCCCCCACTTAGCATAATTCTCTGAAGATTCATCCAGTTTGTTGCTTGTATCAATAGTTCATTCATTCTGGGTTCTGAGTAATGTTCCATAGTATGGATCTTCCAGTTTCCATGCACTATTTGCTAAAGTATATCCAGTTTATTACCAGTATTTGGCTATTATGAATTAGGCATCTGTAAACATTTGTGTGTAGGTGTCTGTGTACATGTAGGTTTTTATTTCTCTGGGATGAATGCCCAGGAGTGCAATTGTTGGGTCATACTATACTTTCATATTTAGTACTATAGATTCTGCCAAGATGTGTTCTAGAATGACATTAAATTTTGAAATTCCCATAAGCAATGACTGAGGGATGCTGTTTCTCTGTTCTTTTCAGCAAGAATTGAATAGTGCTATCACTATTTTTTAATCTTTGCTATTGTGGTAGATATATCATGATACCTCATTGGGTATTTAATTTCCTTGGAGATCCTTTCATATGCTTATCTTCTATCTGTGTATCATTTACTGAGAAATATGTGTCCATATATTATAGCCATTTTCTAATTAAATTGTTAGTTTAACATTGAGATTTTTTTAAAAAAATCTTTCATCATTTATTGTTCATTTACCATTTGACAAGTATTATACAATTATAATGTTAGGCTCTATTCTAGGCATCTGGGATATATTAGTAAATGAAACATTAATCTTAGCTTTCCTGAAGCTTCCATGCTCAAGAGGAGAGGAATACATTGACAGAGACAAGCGAATGTCTGGAGCATGTTAGAAATTTACAAGTACTATGGGGAAGAAATTGGAGCAGGATAAGGAGCATCAGGGATCGGGGTGCAGGTTGCCGTTTTAAACTGTTCTTGCCTAATACATATCTATATCCAGGTACATTTTCTTTGAACAACAGTTAAAGACACGTAAAAATTAAGAACAAAATTACTAACCTACTACAGTGCTAGCCCATCTTTGAAAGTGGTTTGTGGGATTTGGCTAACAAAGATGAATTGTAGGGAATAATAGCTAAGTTTTATTGAGCCAATTTATTTGCCGGTGACTGTATTTTACCTAAACCATTTCAGTGTATCCTTACATGAAGGCGCATTTGATATTTCTAAATGTGTTTTTAAGTTAATTTACTAATCCCAAGTCTCTCAGCTTTCCCCATTCTATTTAGTAACACAGTAGTTCAGTCTTATCCATTGTTTTGCTTCCCATGGTTTGTTACCCTTGGTCAACCACAGCCTAAAAATAGTAAATGGAAAATTCCAGAGGTGAGCAATTCATAAATTTTAGATTGTGCATCATTCTGAATAGCATGGTGAAATCTCACACAGTCCTACTCCATCCTGCCTGGAATGTGAATCAGCTCCCTTCGACGCTTATCCACATGGCACACACTACTGCCACTGGCCACTTGAGTATCAGATCAACCATTGTGATATCATTTGCATTCAGGAACTCTTATTGTACTGAATAATGGACCCTAATTCCAAGAGTAATGATCTGCTAATTTAGATATGCCAAAGAGAAAGTGTACATTGCTTCCTTTAAGTGAAAAAGTGAAAGTTCTAGGCTTCAGAATGAAAGAAAAATTGTATGCTGAGCCTGCTAAGATCTATGGCAAGCTATTCTTGTCAGTCTCTTACTATACCTAATTTAAAAATAAAATTTCATCATAGATGTGCATACATAATAAAAAACATAGTATATACAGGGTTTTGGAGTATCTGTAACTTCAGGCATTCACTGTATCAGATACAAAGATTATTTATTTAAAATGCATCTATACACGTTCCTGTGACAGAGACCTTTTTCAATTGCTGGATTTCACAAGACTTGAAGGCCTTTGCACTGGCCACTGTTCTTCACCTGCAACTCTCCCATACATTTGCTGGCTTCTTCATATTCGCATGGTAGCTTCCTGGAGAGCTCCTCGGGCTTTCTTTCTTTCTTTTCTTTTTTTTTTTTTTTTTTAGTTTAAACAATACAAATGTATTTTCTCACCAGTTCTGGAGGCTAGAATTCCAAGATCAAGTTCTTGACAGGTTTGGTTTCTTCTGAGGCTTCTCTCCTTGGTTCTCGGTGTTCCCACGTAATCACCCCAGGTCTGTCTGTGTCTGTATTCCCTAATCTTTTCTTTTAAGGACACTGGTCATGTTTGATTAGGCCCCAACTAAAAGACCCATTTTACCTTAATTATCTCCTTAAAGGTGCTGACTCCAGATACAGACACAGTCTGAGATCTTGAGGGTTAGAACATCAACATAGAAATGTGGAGGTTGACACAATTCAGCCCATATAGAAGCCAACAAGGGTATTTATTTAAAGACTGAACTCAAAAATGGGTGAGAAGTAGACTGATGTTGGTTGCCATAATGAAAAAAAGTATAACAGCTTCCCTTTCCCTGGGGAATGGGGGAGTGTCCCAGCTGCTCCACTTCCAATCCACTCTCTGCTGTGGCCTGGGAAAGCAGTAGAAGATGGCCCAAGTCCTTGGGCCCCTGTACCCTTGTGGGAGACCCAGAAGAAGCTCCTGGCTCCTGGCTTTGGATTGGTGCAGCTTTGGCCGTTGTGGCCAACTGGGGAGTGAACCATCGAATGGAAGAGCTCTCTCTGTCTCTCCTCTCTCTGTGTAACTCTGACTTTCAAATAAATAAATAAGAAATCTGTAGCCCTGGGACCCAGTTGGCCATAGCCATTAACCTGCTCACCTTGAGCTGGCTTCCTTCCTTCCCTGCCTTGCTTTTCTATTTCCTTAGCTGTGCTTCCTACGATTACCTCCCAATAGACTATTTACATTCAAGTCCTTCCCTCAATGTCTGATTCTCCTCAGGCTTTCAATGAACCACCTGGCAGGCTCTATCTGTTGTCCTTTTAAATTGCCTACAAAGTACTTGCTGAAGTTTCCTTGTTTACTGATTGTCCTAGAATTACACTTGATCTTGCTAGTTCACTGAAGGATCCCCAGAACCTGTCTCGTGAAAGAAAAAGATAAAATGCCCCTCAAATTAATATTGGTTTAACTCTGTATGGCAACAATGGGGATACTTTTAGTATTTTAATATTTAAAACTTCCACAGTATTATGTATTTACACACCATTTTAGGACTATTCAGCAAATTGTTTTCTTGAAATATTAAGATAAATCTAACATCTCCTTCCTTTTCATTAATGACCTCTTCCAGAGGCTCTCCTGTAAAAAATGTTCACCTTTGGAAATCTTTCTTCAAATTTCCCTCTTTACCAAAAGATCTATTACTGACTGTGAGAGGCAACACTTCCACAGACCCAGCATTTGCATGGTGTCATATGTTTTGTTCCATTCACCATGTGCCTGGCCTCCAAACTACATGCCACACATCCCAGAAGACTCTCCCGACCACTAGGCCCATGTTCAGCTACATCATGGTTTCCGTGGTTCCAAAACTATATTCTTTCCCTGAAGTAGACAAAGTAAAATATCTGGGGACTTGGAGGGGAAAATAACAGGACTCATTATAACCAAAATGATGAAAATATTGGTTATATTGGCCATGACTCATTTAAATCTGAGTTTGGGAGCCATTTGTGTCAGGTCTTACTGAAAATGATCAACTTTCATTGCTGTTTACATTAAATTCATTTAATCTGATATTTGGTCACTTTTCATCAAGATGATATTTCATCAGTGACCTTATTGACCTTGGGTCAATTCACAAGAGATTTTAAATTTAAGTACTAAGATAACATTTAGTAGCAAATTGAGATCAAGAAATTTCTATTTCACAAATCTCCTTTCAAAAGATCACATTGCATGTTGTAAGAAATACTTGATAAGCAACTTGCAGTGCTTTTAAGAATGGGAGATTCAAATGTAGGATCACAGTGAAATGGGTGTGACAAAGGAGTAGACCCCTTCATCAGTTCCTGCTATGTTACCTACTCCACACACAGAATTCATCCCTCTTCTCTCTCTCTCTTATTTTTTTTTTTTTTTAGATTTATTTATTTATTTGAAAGGCAGAGTTACAGAGAGGCAGAGAGAGGGAGAGAGATAGGTCTTCCATCTGATGGTTCACTCCCCAGATGGCTGCTATGGCCGGAACTGTACCAATCTGAAGCCAGGAGTTCTTCCGGGTCTCCCACGTGGGTGCAAGGGCTTATGGACTTGGGTCATCCTCCATTGGCTTTCCCAGGCCATAGAAGAGAGCTGGATTGGAACTGGAGCATCTGGGACCCAAACTGGTGCCCATATGGGATGCTGGCACTGCAGGCAGTGGCCTCACCCACCAAGCCACAGCACTGGCCCCATTCCCTGTTCAAAATAGTGGTGAGCAAATATTTAAGGAAAGGGTATCTAAGGAAAGACTTGAAAGGGTGGAGCATGATTAGCTCATTAGCACATCCATATGTATCACTCTGCTTTGTACTCAGCTCTATACTGTGTCAGTTCCTAGACATTCTCATATGAAGACATAAATCCATGTATGTATCTCCTCTATGGCATTTTTCCATCAAAGTATAAATCTGTCATCAATACATTTAATGTTATGATGGAATTGAAATCATGATAATAATATGTGTTAGCAAATACAGAAGCCAAGCTAAAGACCATTTCTTAATCACAGGAAAAAAATGTAAACATTTCACACCCAATGTTGGCCAAAT
The DNA here is from genome assembly GCF_964237555.1 of Oryctolagus cuniculus. Taxonomy (NCBI): domain Eukaryota; kingdom Metazoa; phylum Chordata; class Mammalia; order Lagomorpha; family Leporidae; genus Oryctolagus; species Oryctolagus cuniculus. Next base: position 88,704,441 of record NC_091438.1, read on the forward strand.
GGAAAGGTTAAAATAAAATGGAAAATACATAAATCAAGGGTAACATGGTAAATGTTTAATGTTCTCCTGAAGATGAGGTCTTGTATGTCTTATTAAAAGTGATGCTGGAGTGGACTTTGGTGCAGTGGTTAGAACACCAGTTGGGATGCCAGCATCCCCTTTCACAGTGCCTGAAATCTAGCCCTGGCTCCATTCTCCATTTCCATTTCTGCTATTTCACACCATAGAAGACAACAATATCTGGATCCCTGCCAGCCACCTGAGAGACTTCAGTTAAGTTCTTGGCTCCTTGCTTCAGCTTCACTAGTCCTGGCTGTTGCAGGCATTTGAGTAAACCAGCAAATGGGAGGTCACCCTCTGTCTGTCTATGTCTCTGCCTTCCAAAAGAATCAAGGTAACTAAATAAAACAATTAATAGTTATATAGTTCTAACGATCCCATTTCCAGAGTGCTCAAACTTTTGATGGCATGCCAAAACATTAACACTAGAAGGCAGGCGACTGTCAAAGAGTCACACAAACAGCAAAAGCATGATCAGACTTTGGGTGAAGTTTGTCATTACAGATTTTCTTCTCCAAAACAAGTCTCTCACAGCAAATCAGGGTAGAAGTCTTCTGCTGGAAGAAGCCTGTCCAAAGGAGTGACGAAAAAAAAAAAAAACAGATCTCAATGTTCATCGCGGTCAAAGGCAAGACTTAACTCTTGGTATTGGAAATAGGTCATTTCAAACTACAAAGGCATATTTAAATTCATTTACAGATATTCAAATACAGAAAGAGTCAAGAAATCTCATTAGTACATTGGTAAGGGTAGGAGGAAATTCTAGGCAGCCTTGAATATCTAGTCAAAAAATAAAAGACTGATTTTGCAGTTTTAGCCTGCAGTCTTTCACAAGTAAAATATTGAACTTAGTTTTCCACTCCTAGAAGCTGTAGTGAAGACCACCACAACAATTGCATCACAACTCCATCTTTCCATTTTCTGTTTTAATGGTGGTATCTTTAATCACAAAAGTCAAGTTGATGCCTTCAAGTGAAATCAAGAATTGGTATAATTGCGCCGGTGCCGCAGCTCACTAGGCTAATCCTCCGCCTTGCAGTGCCAGCACACCAGGTTCTAGTCCCGGATTCTGGGCGCCGGATTCTGTCCCGGTTGCCCCTCTTCCAGGCCAGCTCTCTGCTGTGGCCAGGGAGTGCAGTGGAGGATGGCCCAAGTACTTGGGCCCTGAACCCCATGGGAGACCAGGAGAAGTACCTGGCTCCTGCCTTTGGATCAGCGCGGTGCGCCGGCCGCAGCACGCTGGCAGTGGTGGCCATTGGAGGGTGAACCAATGGCAAAAGGAAGACCTTTCTTTCTGTCTCTTTCTCTCACTGTCCACTCTGCCTGTCAAAAAAAAAAAAAAAAAAAAAGAATTGGTATAATTGCATAGATAATTTAGACTAAAAATATCTTCCTTTACCTGAGATTTCCAAATCACTGAGATGTATTTTGATTAGAATCATGTGAATGATAACCACCTTCTTAAAATACAAGTATTATTTACATATTTATTGACTACCAATAGCATCTGGAAAGCCAAATCTATGGATCAATTTATTTACTTCTCTACTGTAAAAGATATTTGAGAAAGAAAGACTTCTGAATTTTATGCTACATTGCTATAGACATTTTGTGATATGCAATTAAAAGCTAACAGTTTTGCTACACGCATTTGTCAGTGACATTTAACCCAATATAATTGAAAACATATTATGGGGAAAATATAATAAATGATGAAAGAGATTGTGGTAAATATGGTAGTTCTATTTCCCAAGGTGTGGTTTTACATTTAACACAGGAGAATACGCATCAGCACAATAATTTGATTTACTCATTTTATTAGTTGGAATTCTCTTTAGATCAATTTCTAACAGGGGATTTGTATTACTTTGACTCCATTGCTGTAAAACTTTTCATTTACAGTAACTGTACCAATTTGATAATGAAAGTATTTGGGTACTCACACTTGCTCCATTCCTTGAAATTTTGCCCATTAGTTTACTAGAATCCCATAAAATATTAACTTATGTTGTGTGCAGTAAGGAGACCAATAAAACACCATATGTTTGGTGACTAAACCATTAAAAATGTCTTAGCACCTCTTCTATAATATTTTGTGACATATAGAAATTTCAGATTTGTCCATGTTTAATAAGTTTGCAATATTCTTTGTTCTTAATTGTCCTTTTTTACTCTTTGACATGGAAATTTAACACCTTTGCAAGAAGAAAGAAATACTGAACCTGGTTTACCAATTTATTCAAGGAAATAAACTTGGAGAATATTTTACTAATTTCATGCCTTACCTATTTTTTAGTAATCTGCAAGTGATTACTACCAGCAACCTGAGAACAAAACCAGTACATTCATTTTAAGTGCCCAGAAAATAGAAGACTCACAAAAATTTAACAACAACAACAACAAAAACAGGCACTAAATACAGGCTAAAGCAAGTTTCAAAAGTAACATTTCTCTGAGAAACACGATTTGGATAAAAAGAAACATGAGAATCCTCCTAGCACAAGATGAAAAACGGGCTAGCACTGTGCTATAGTAGGCTAAGCCTCCTCCTATGGGGCCAGCATCTCATGTGAATGCTGGTTCATGTCCTGGTTGCTCCTCCTCTTCTAATCCAGCTATGTTATTATGGCTTGGGAAAGCAGTGGAAGATGGCCCAAGTGCTTGGGCCCCTGCATCGGCATGGGAGACCCAGAAGAAACTCCTGGCTCCTGGCTCCTGGCTTTGGATGTGCTCAGCTCTAGCTATTGTGGCCATTTTGGGAATGAGCCAGTAGATGGAAGACCTTTCTTTCTGTCACTCCCTCTTCTGTCTACTCTACCTCTCAAATAAATAATCTTAAAGAAAAACTACAAAGTATGGGAATTGAAGGATTTCAATGTAAAACTCAAATTAGTCTTTTAATCATGTCAACATAACCAAAACTGAAGCTAAACCAATTAAGAAAGACAGACATCTACTTATATTCTAACCAAAACAAATAAAAATAAACTTGGAATGGACAAGCAAGACCACAGTGGTTTTCCATTTCTACTAAATACATTTGTTCCAGAGATTGATAGTGGCCCTCTTCTGAATAAGTCAGAGCAACAAACAAAAATGCCCCAAAATGTGGTGGAATGAGAAGGCCGTGCCAAGGTGGCTGCTGGCAAGCGAGTATCAGTTATTCAGGAATGGCTTCGGAACCCACCTGGCAAAGGAGCCTGCCTGGCAACAGGCAGTGATTGGTTATGGCATAAACCACCTCTTGACCAGACTGGCTGCCCCAGCTATATAAGCTGCTGTACCAACTGAAATAAATGAGTCTGCAAGCTGCTCACCTCTAGCCCGCTTTCACCTGACTCCCAGTGTCTGTGGCGTGACTCCACACCTCTTGCCCCCACTGCACTTCTCCTCCCAGAATGAATCCACCTCAACACCAAAATACGTGAATTTTAATGTGAGGAGTTAAGCAAATTTCCAGGGGATCCACGGCAGAATCTCACAGCCATTTCAAATCCTCTAGATGAGCAGGTTTGTTCTCTGAGTTTAATTTGGCAGCAGTTTGAAAACAGAAATACATCTGATTAAGCATGTTTCTGTGATTGAGTAGACCTCAGCTGTCAATCTCTCTGTAGGGAGAAAGTTAAACACAGAGAGCATAACTACAGCCCCTGGGCACTCATGCTGTGATTAGGTTGCCTCGTACCCAAGTTTCAAACTTTGCAGCATAGAAGAGCTGAAGAACTCTGGAGAAGGAGGAAGGAAAGGAATATATTTAATTTAAAAAAAATGCAATGTGTGGCTCTTTCAAACTACTTAGTACTCACACTCCCTTAGAATGCCAGACACATGGGACGGGCAATTAGTGGTTTCCCATGCTACTTGGGACACCTGCATCCCATACGGGAATTCCTGGTTTGCCTTTGAGCAATACTCCCTATTTCAGCTTGCAGCTAATGTGACTCTGGGAGGCAGCAGGTAATGGCTCAAGTAGTTGGGTACCATCCGGATGGAGTTCCTGGTATCTGGCCTTAGCCTGGCCCAGTTCTGGTTGTTGTGGATATTTTTCAGGAGTAAAGCAGGGAATGGAAAATCTCTCTCTGTCTCTGTGTCTTTCAAATAAATTTTAAAAATGAATAAATAAAAAATTAAATAAAGAATGTCATACATGTTCCTCTTGCCCAGCTGACATGGGTAAATCAACACTGGTCTAGTACCCACTCAATTTCTCTACAATGCACTGAAATACAAACAAAAACAACTGGCAAGGGCATTGTGACACAGCCAGTTAAGCTGCTGCTTAAGGCACCTTTATCCCATATCACAGTGCTTGTCATAGTCCCCACTACTCAGCTTCTGATCCAGCTTCATGCTAATGCATGAATGGGAAGCAGCAGATGATGCAAATGCTTGGCCCCCCACACACACCCAGATGGAGTCCTGGGCTCTTAACTTCAACTTGGCCCAGTCCTGAATGCTGATCTCTCTCTCTCTCCCTCTCTATCTTTATCTCTATCTCATCATCATTCTGCCTTTTGAGTGGATTAAAATAGCAAACATTTTAATAAATAATAAAAGCGATTAAAAATAAAGAAATATGCCTTTAAGCTCAATCTTATATAACAAAGTATCTTTAGAACTTAAGTGTGAATGTGTGCATAACTTAAGATAACTGTTGAATCATTTATATTTTGGCCCAGTCTACCAACTCACAATGCAATCTTAATCTTAAAACAGTTACCTCAGTTTCACCCATTTACATGTGTTAAGATCACTGGACAGGGAATGAGATATGAGAAGTATTTATAAAGAATTCTGAGACCCTTTGGTGAAAAATGAACAGGTATATGAAATATTATAATAGATATTGGAAGAAGCAGTGTAAACAGTCTTGTTTCTATAGTAACTGGCAATCTGCTAGGCTAAATCATAACATATCAGCTATATTAAAATTTACAATAAAATGAAATATAATTTATGTATTCCTAAATAGAATTTGGTGGTGATAACACCCTAAGATTTCATAGTGTACTTTTAGTATACTCAGTGACATTGATTTTTGTATGAACCCAATTTCCACACAACATTCAGCTGTTTACAGGCTACAAGAAGGTGGAAAACAGATTTTAAAAAAGACCAACGAAGTGTCATAGAGCTAGCTGCTTATTCAACAAGAAAAGAGAAACCTCAACTTAGATGATTTTGGAACATTCATATCTTTTCCAACTTCTCTTTGTAGATCTTCATGCAAAGAAATGAATTCTTACTAAATATGAACATTTTAATTTCAAATGCACAAGTTAGCACTTTATACAAAATGACCTTCATACTCCAACATTTGGAAATGTCACCTCTTAAAGGCAAAGCATGTTGCTGTGACCCTGCTCACCTGTACAACACACTCTGAATCAGGAGTTCAGCGGCAGACATGTGCACCTCTCTGGACTTTGGTAGCCTACAAAGAATGGGGTCATTCCCATTGTCACCACTGCAAACCAAGGATTACATGGCAAACTTTTACTGCTTTTGGTTCTTGCTTCTCAGAACTTTCTATGAGGTCATGGAATAGAGTAAGAAGGCAAATTCTTATTCCTTCACATTATCTAAGGACTCTTATCATATTGCTAGTTCTATTCTGATCACATGCTGCATGAATTACTGGGTTTATCTATTTACTCTTTTTTTAGACCCAGTGAAATAAGTGAATTATGGAATAAGCTCCATATGTCAGATTTTTTAACTTCAATCATATTGACAAAATCCCTTTTGCAAGGTGAGCTAAACTATGTATAGGTTCTTTAGATTAATGTTATGAATTTCACTGGGGCATTATTCTGCCTACTACGTAGTAATAGTGAAACTCATCTGGCTAGGAATTCTGTCTTTTAAATCATCTATGATGTTATCCATCTGATCATAATGTGGTCTATTTTGGTTACTAACCATTGGAAAACTTCTTTTACCACATGTTTACAAAAAACTTTCTAATATTTCCAACCTAATTCCAGGTTTCTCTAATGAAAGGAAACCTCTCTTGTTTAAATAATTCAATTTTTGTGCCTTTTCAATTTAATAATAATTAAATACTATTATTTTTGAAAACAAGCATATTATTATCAGGTTGTATTTGAGAAGGAAAAACTGGATTTAATCCCAGGAATGCTGATACTGTATGGTCTTGGGCATGTCTCATAAGCTCTCTAAACAATAGTACCTCATAGGAGAGATGGTACCCTTTGGTGGTACCTGTGAGGAGAGAGGAGCAGGACCTCTCCCTCCTCCAAACCTCCCCCTCCCAGAGCCAGCTTCAGTGGAGGACAGGCCCAGCCTGAGCATGTGGGGTGAGCAGTGGGGTGTGACCTGTGAATCCCATGTGACATTCATGCATTGGAACATTTATATCTGTGTATATACTCAGTGTGCATGTATGATGAGTCAATAAACACTGCGTGTTAAAAAAAGACCTCATGGGAGAAATGAGTAAATTAGAATATAGGATCTCTAAGAACTCTTAAAGGATAAAATTCTATCATTTTGCCACCTTACCGAAATTATTAATTCTTAAAAACTATGGGTATTGAAGACCAGATGTTTTGAATTTCATTAATGATCAATTTTGATAAAAATTTAAAAATTCAGAATAAAAAAATCAATGCATGCTTACCATTTTTGCAAAACTAATGTATGTGTCACCTACTACACAGGATAAAGATCAGAATATTGTTACTGTTCATTTTTATTAATCGTGACTAACCATCTTCAACAAAATTTTGGATCTATATTAGGCCTTTAAACGAAAAATGTATAAACAAGTATTATCTATTAATTGGCCAAGAAACTTAAAAGGCAAATATTTTATTTAGGAAAATGTTGCTTCAAAATTGGATATTTTTTGATGGAAAGAAAATTTGTATCAAACATAAGTGGGTATGTGTTTCTAGGAATGCAGCATATTAGCTGTAACAAGATCAATTATTAGTTGAAATGCAGTTTAAAATCGTTTTGATATAACTAATACCTGTGTCAACTATTTTCTCTGGCAAAATATTCCAATTTCATATCTAAGAATAACAGCATTAGACCAAAATTCTAGCCTACTTGGTAAAGCCCTCATTCTATGTCCAAAAACAAAATTCCACTGAAAATTGGTTCTTTACTTCCTCATGTCTTGGGGTTGCCCAGTTACCTAAAATTATGTTGCAAACCAGAAACATTGAACCATGTGAGGTGAAATCAGATAACCTCAAACATAAGCTCAGGAATATTTATTCATCATGCTTGCAGGTATAAGGGCCACACCTACCTATATTTATTCTTTTCTTTTTTTTTCTTTTGACATGCAGAGTTAGACAGTGAGAGAGAGAGAGACAGAGAGAAAGGTCTTCCTTTCATTGGTTCACCCCCCAAATGGCTGCTATGGCCAGCGCTGTGCCAATCTGAAGCCAGGAGCCAGGTGCTTCCTCCTGGTCTCCCATGTGGGTGCAGGGCCCAAGGACTTGGGCCATCCTCCACTGCACTCCCGGGCCACAGCAGAGAGCTGGCCTGGAAGAGGAGCAACAGGGACAGAATCCAGCACCCTAACTGGGACTAGAACCAGGGGTGCCAGCACCGCAGGCAGAGGATTAGCCTAGTGAGCCACGGCGCTGGCCATGTATTTATTCTTAACACTTAATAGGTCTGTGATATACTAATCTTAACAAGGTGATTATTTTCCTCTGGCATTTTGTGGCATTTCTTTCTGGGTTGATTTTGGATCTTGATTGACTCCTACTCTAAAGAACACCAGTATTATCTGTGTATTATTCAGTATCTATGTCAGTTGAGTTTAAACATACAAGACTGATACATTCTCTGTGTGTGTTGACTTGGGATATGTTGTATATATTAGTATTTAATATTTATATTCATGTTATATTTATACTATTTAAATGTTAAATTTGCTAATGGATGTGACAATAATCTTGCATTTATTTGCATTGTTAATTTTTGAACAAGTGCTTTTAAAAGTAGACAGTGCCCAACATGGACAGTTTAGACAAAATCTTTAGCGTTATTAAAACTCTGTCTATCGCTTCTCGGCCTTTTGGCTAAGATCTAGTGTAGGAAAACTCTGTGCTAATGGTCAGACTTCTGGAATGGTGGAGTGAGGTTCTTCATTTATCCATCCTTCCATCAAAGCGGCAGAAACATTGACTAAGAAATGTCAGAATGAACAGTCTCTAACAGCAAAAAGTAGAATGGGAGGAATGGCCATTCAAGAAAAACTGCCGACCACCACTAAGAACACCAGGGTTTGTAATGTGGTAGCTTTATCTCTTCCCTTGCCTCTTTGCTAGATTATGTAGAACTCGAGAAAACCAGTAGGTTTGCAATATACTATCTATGAAAACCAGAAGCTGTGCAACTATTGGAGAGGGAAGACTAGGTTTGACCCTCAAATTGGTGCATCTCTAGAGAATTGCCACTATTTGACCAGTCTGTCAGCTCCCTGGAAAAGCTCTGTTCATAGTGTTTTGTCATTATTTGATCTATCTGGGAACACCCTCTACAGGAAAAGACCTTTCCCTAGAGTGTTTGTAGAGAACATTCAACAAAAATTGCTTTAACACTGCAGCCGCCTAAGGCTGCAATACCAGATTAGCAGGTAAAATAAAGAACTGGGCTGCAAATTTGAAAAGGAAGAACTGGGTAACACGATGTCCACAGAGGTTTTGAAAATCTCTCACCTGTTCCTGGAGTCCCAGCAGACCACACACACATGCAGGATTGTGTGCGTGCTCAGAAAAGGACAGGGAGGGTTACCACTAGATGATTTTAAGGTTCTTTCAAAGCAAGAAGTAAAGATCATAAAACCCCTAAGTGTTGATTGTAGTCCCCAACAAACAGACTCTTTGAGCAAAAGATCAAAGAGCTCAAGGTTTTAAAGGAAATCTGACCAATCATTAATTGATCAATAAGCCAACCAAACAGAAACTTGAGTGACAGTACACTACAGGGAGCACAGAAGTAGACCAAGAGAATTATGAATTAAATGCACAGCACCAATGAAAATAACAGAATAGCCACATCATCAAATCCAGGAAGGGAGGAAGACATGATTTCCAAGCTTGTTACATCAAAATATCTCAAATGTCTAAAATGTCTATCTTTCAGACCAAAGGATTTTGAAGCTCATAAATAGAAAAGTATGGTCCATATACTGGGAACAAACAGTATATAGGAACTATTCCAGAAGGAGCCCAGATGCTGAGCTTACTAGATAAAGACTTTATATCAGCTGCTATAAATATGATCAAAGAACTATAATAAACTCTGTTCAAGGAATCAAAAGATATGAAGGCAGCAATGTCTCACCAAATAGTGTATCAGCAAAGAGAGAAATTATAAAAAAAAGAAACAGAATCATAGAGTTTAAAAGTGCAATAAACAAAATGAAAAATTCACTGGAGGAGTCCAACTCCCCAAACCTGATTAAAAATGAAAAACTATTCTACATATGTAAGAAGCTCAAATCAAATGCATTCAAGAATATTCACACCTCAGCACATGGTCAACCATCAATGATAAAATTAGAGAATCTCGAAAGCACTAGGAAAAGTTCGACACACCATGTATAAAGAATCCCCAGGAAGATTAACTGCTGATTTGTCATCAGAAAACACACAGGGCATGAAGGTAGGAGGCTGCTATCTTAGTCCATTTTGTGTTGCTGTGACAAAATGCTGAGCCTGGGAACTTCATACAGAAAACAGATTTAGTTAGATCGCAGTTTTTAAGTCTGGAAGTCGAAGAATTGGTGTCTTCATTAAGTCAGCCTCTGCTTATGGCTTTCTGGTTGCATCAGAACATGGTATATAGCACCACACAGCAGGAGCATGTGTGAAAGATAGAAATCATATGGCAAAGAAAGAAGCAAGATGAAAAATAAAACTGACTAAACAGGTAAAGATGACTTAATTTGCTTTATATCAACCTAATTTCATGGTAACTAATCAAGTCCAGAGAGATTTAAACTGGTCTCAAGAGAACTATCCAGGCTCTTGAGAAAAATGTTAACTCATTCATAAGTGGGGATCTTTTGAGACTCCAAATACCTCTTAAAGTTCCCACCACTTCACTACTAACACATTAGGAAATTAAATCTCTACATGAGTTTTGGTAGGGACAAATCACATTAAAAATACAGCAGCTGATGGCCTGGGAAAGCAGTAGAAGATGGCCCAAGTCCTTGGGCTCCTGCACCCATGTGGGAGACCAGGAAGAAGCTCCTGGCTCCTGGCTCCTGGCTGCTGGCTCCTGGCTTCTGGCTTCGGATCAGCGCAGTTCTGGCCGTTGTGGCCAATTGGGGAGTGAACCATCAGATGGAAGACCTCTCTCTCTCTCTCTCTCTCTCTCTGCCTCTCCTCTCTCTCTGTGTAGCTCTGACTTTCAAATAAATAAATCTTAAAAAAATAGCAGGTGGAATATTCAAAATGCTGAAAAACAGATCGTCAACCAAGATTTATGTATTGTCAAAATCTAATAGAAGTGGAGAAAGTGGGCATCCTGTCCTGTTGTTGAACTTCAGAAGAAAGCATTCAGTCTTTCACCATTAGGCATGCTTGCTGTAGGTTTTTATACCTTTTTTTTTTTTTAAAGATTCATTTATTTATTTGAAAATCAGGGAAGGAGGGAGGGATGGAAGGAGAGAGAGAGAGAGAGAGAGAGAGAGAATATTCTATCTGGATCACTCCCCAAATGACCACAACTGCTGTGGCTGGGCCAAAGTCAGGAGACTGGAACTCCATCTGGGTCTTCCACTTGGGTGACAGGTGCCCAAATTCTTGAGATTTCACTGGCTGCCTCATAAGCACATTTGCAGGGAGCTAGATTGGAAGCAGAGCTGCTGGAAATGGAATCATTAGACCAATATGAGATACCCACTATATAAGGATTGTCTTAGCCACCATGCCGTAGTGTCAGTCCTTTTATGTGTTTTGTTAGATTGTAGCAAAGGCAATTAGACCAAAACAAAACAAACAAAACAGCAATACAGATTGTAAAGAAAGAGTTAAAGCTGACTTAATTTTAAGATGACATATCTTAGGTAGAAAGTCCCAAAACATCCACTAAAAAAACTACTAGAACTTATTTAAAAAGTTGAGTGAAATTATAGGGTGCAAGTTCAGTGTACAGCAATCAGTTGCTTTTCTGCACACCAACAATGAACAATCCAAAAATAAAATTAAGAAAGCAATAATATCAAAAAATGAAATACTTAATAATAAATTCATCAAAGAAATGTAAAGCTTATACACTGAAAAGTATAAATATTATTGAAAGAAATTAAGTATCTAAATACAAGGAAAAGCTTCCTACTTTCATGTTTCAGAAGATTCAATATTTTCAAGATGACAATATTCCCCAAATTGATCTCCAACTTCAAGATAATTCCTGTCAAAATTTCAATGACAATTTTTTGAAGAAATTGACAAGCTGATCTTAAAATTCACAGGGAAATGCAAGAAATTTGTAGTAGCTGAAACAACTTGAAGAAAAAAAATCCTTGCTTGACTCACACTTTATAATTTAAAAATGTACTAGTAAAGCAATTGTGATACAAACATGGGTAAGAAATGTTGATCAATGAAATCTAATTAGAAATAAGTTGCTACATTTATGGTTAATTGATCTCTTACAACAATGTCACAATACTTCCACGTGGGAAAAATAGTCTTTTCAACAAATGATGCTGGGACAATTGAATATACACATATAGAACAATAAAATTGGGCTCATATCTTACATCATACATAACAATGAACTCTGAATGAGTATATACATTAATGCACTGCTAAAATGATTTTTAAAAAATCTTAGAAACATAGGAATAAATCTTTGTGACCTTGAGTTAACCAATGGTTTCTTAATGTGACACCAAAATCACAAATGACAAAACAAACTGGACTTCATTAGAGTTAAATAATTCTGAGCTTTTTGTAAAAAAAATATTTATTTTGTTTATTTGAAAGACAGAGTTACAGAGAGAGCTAGAGCCAGAGAGAAAAAGAGAGAGAGAGAGAGAGAGAGAGAGAGAGAGAGGAGTCTTCCAACCACTAGTTCACTCTCCAAATGTCTGCAATGGCCAGAGCTGAGCTGATCTAAAGCCAAGAGCCAAGAGTTTCTTCCGGGTGTCCCATGAGGGTGCAGGGGCCCAAGGACTTGAGCCATCTTCATAGCAGAGAGCTGGATCAGGAAATGGAGCAGCCTGGACTCGAATTGGCACCCATATGGGATGCCAGTGTTTCAGGGTGGGGCTTTAACCAGCTGTGGCACAGCACCAGCCCACATAATTCTGAGCTTTAAAGGACAAAATTAAAAAGTTAGAAGAGAACTGAGAAAATGAGAGAAATATTTTTGCAAAAGTATTTATTTCATAAGTGATGTGTAATCAGAACAAACAACACTTAATAAAAGCTTCAATGATAAAAAGAAAAATAATGAAAGGGCAAATATACGGTAGGCATTTCTCTAAAGAAGATATACAAATTGCAAATATGACATGAAGAAAATGATCAAAATCATTATTCATTGTGCCATGATGATGTCAGGAAGGTTGCAAGTACAAATCAGATGTGCAGGACAAATAAATGACTCATGACCCAGGTGAAGATAAGGATGGTGCCAGATTTCATCGTATGATTCAGAACAGCATGCAATTTAAAACTTAGGAATTGTCTCTTTTTGAAAATATCCGTTTAATATATTCAGACCTCATTTGATCACAGATGATGGAAACTGCAGAAAGTAAACCACAAGGAGCACTGCTCAATACACTTCAAGTCAATGACTCCACTCCTAGAAAAGCATCAGTACAGCATTCCTAAAATGAGGCACAGACAAGAACGTCCTTACAACACTGTACACAAAGGTGAAAATTAGGAACAACTACACCTCAATACAAAAATCAATAATAAACTGTAGTAAAAGCAAGATCCTTTAGTCCTCATCTCTGGATTCAATCAAATGCAGATTGAAAACATTTTTTAATCACATCTATGCTGAACACATATAGGCTTTTTTTCACTACTTACTAAGCAATAAATAGAGCATATCAATTACACAGTATTTGCATTGCATTGATTATTACAAGTAATCTAGAGATGACTTAACGTATATGGGAGGAAATGCATGGTTATATGCAAATACTACATTATTTTATGTGTGACTGGAGCATCTGTGTTTTTTAGTGTCCACAGAGGATCCTGTAACTAACCCTCCAAGGACACCAAGGGATGACTTAATTAAATATCACAAAGCTATTAGTACAAACTAATTAAAGCTGCTAATATTCACATGGATAAATTGCACAAATAAAATGTTTTTCAAGTGAATAATAAATTTTATAAATGAATAATATACTAAAAATGATGGAAATAATTTTATAAATAATATTTTATTTATATATTTCATTAATATATTGTTACATATAATGATATATTTTATATCTAAAAATTCATTTATAAATTAATACATTTAGTACAATTTGTATAAATTTTAGAATATTCCAATCAACAACATAGATTATTATGTTCAACAAATATATGGTAAAAGTGGAAACACACATGGGACTGGCATACATCAAACCAATATTGATGGTTATGTCAAGAGAAAGGAAGAAGGTGAAATGGAATTGTAGAGAGATACATAATAGATTCCAAATATATTTGCAATATTTTATCTTTTAAAAATAACTAGCATTAATATGCCAGCATTTAATAATTTATTCTTTAAACTTCTTGGTATTTTTCTATAATAAAAATAGTAGAGAAATAAGATGAACTTAAGATACTTTGAGGCTTGGGCCTGTGCTGTAGCACAGTAGGTTAGTCCTCTGCCTGCGGCGCCAGCATCCCATATGGGCACTGGTTCAAGTTCTGGCTGCTCCACTTCCAATCCAGCTCCCTGCCATGGCCTGAGAAAGCAGAGGAGGATGGCCCAGGTGCTTGGGCCCCTGCACCTGCCTGGGAAACTGGGAAGAGGCACCTGGCTCCTGGCTTCAGATTGGAACAGCTCTGGCCTTTGTGGCCATCTGGGAAGTGAACCAGTGGAGGGAAAGCCTCTCTCTCTCTTTCTCGCTCTCTCTCACTGTCTGTTACTATACCTCTCAAATAAATAAATAAAATCTAAAACGAACAAACAAAAGATACTTTGAGGTGAGGGAGAAAAAGCAGAATTGCGGATATACAAGAAATTGTAAAAAACTAAGCAAAGGAATTGCAATAATTAAGACCAAATCATATATCCTCCAAACAAAAGTTAAAAAGGATAATCAATTATAGAAATTTATTTTTAGCCTTTGACTTCTGGTTCTAATCCAAATATCTCAGTTTCATTATATATTTTCCAAAACATAATGCCAACTGTAGTGTATTTAATGGATTCTAGACTTTTACACTAATTTTTGTTTTTCATAATCTGGTTTTGTAAATATCCAAATGTCCTGACTGAAATAATTGGAATGGGATGTTAGTACATTCATAGTTAAAAGGAATCAGTTAGATCTTTTAAAATTTTAAAATATTGATAAAATGTACAACATAATTTAGCTGAATAAAAAATTAAGGGATCTCTTTTTAAAAAATATAGACACAAACATTGTGGGGGGGGTTGGTTTCTGAATGAATGAAGATATACAGAACAAATTGGCTCGGTAGAAAAATATCACTATAAGTGATAAGGAAAATGGGTTCTGGCACATTGAACTGGTTGAAGAGAGTGCATATTTATGCACCTGCCATGAGTCATTTGTGTGAAATTGCTGTATGACTGTCATCTGGGATCAGCTTTAATGCTGAAGTTTTCCAAATTAAAAAAATAAGATAGCTAAAACCTTCTATGACATGGAAGGGAAACTATCAGTTTTCATTATCTAAGCATAGTAAATATCATGTTTCTTAAAAGTGACTTGTTATACAGCGAGTCAGTGAGTGGAGTGAATGAAGCAGAATCCATATTTAATAAGAAGTAAATTAAGTTCAAAGATACAATAAGTAGTAGGAAATAGTGGTGCTGTGTTGTCTCCAAAGTTGGATTAAATTCAAGAGAAAAAGGAAAATATCAATCTTGCCAAAACCAGAATGCCAACAAAATCGGAAGCATGTTCCAGGTACAATGAGTTGCCTGTCAGAGTTCAGAGAATACATAGTGTTTAATTTTGAAGACTTTCTGAGCTTTGTACACAAAAAAAGACATTGAGCAAAGTAAGATTCATAAGCAATGAGCACTCTTCAGTACAAAAACACAAGCTGATCAAACTTAACCATTTGTTTTGAAATAAAAGACTGGATAAAACTATCAAGGAAAGATTTTTTAAATCTATATCCTTGGAAAATACTTCTTTAATTGTAATTGAAATAAGAGTATGGAGTGGAGAAATGACAGAAAAATCAGGGTATTTTTCCAAGTATCCTTTGAATTTATGCTTTGTCACTTAGGGTGAAATAAATATAAAGCAATATAATAACTGTAGTGGTTAGAAGCTTAGATTATAAGTGCATTGAAGGCTTTGAGTAAATTCTTAATACAATGGTAACATTATTTATTCATTTAGCAAAAATTTTCATAGCACTTTCAGTGTGTCAGGTTCAGGTGTAAATGCTTTAAAATTATTACCTTGTTTAATTTTCATTATAATCTCATTAGGAGGGGAGAATGGGACAAAATGAAGTGGAACACCTTGCCCAAAGTCACACAGCTAACAGGTCATCTCAGCCGAGTTTATAACATTACTTGCTCTCACACTATATATATATATATATATATATGCACTATGCGGAATCTTCAAAAATTCATAGAAAATGCACATTATCATTTCTTTTGACTTTTTTCCATGTTTTTTATAGTAAACTTGTGTATGTTAAAAAAATCCAAACAGCAAGGCTGATTGAGTTTGGGGAAGAAAATATTCTCAGGAAAAGTTTTGGAGAAAAATGAAATGAAGGATAAAATAAAATATGGGCAGAGATGTAGTAGAGAGGAGAAAAATAAAAATTGGACGCCCTAGAGGAGGAAATAAATGATTCTGTTCCCTTTTATAATATTTGCAAGAGTTTTACTTGTGGTCCAGATTACAAAAGACAGGGAACAAAACACTCAGCTGCTATCCCTAAAATCTGAGTATGAGTCTTAAATTTTGCATACAAAGACTTGGAAGAAGAGGAAAAGAAGGAAACATCTAACTCATCGTTAGTCATGGTGAATAATATCATTCATAATACTTGAAATTTGGTGAGGTAGGTAGAGGACCTTTTCAAATTACATTCTTAACCACTGAATTAATATTGTTAAAATAATTTTATTTAGTAACTCATTCATATTACTGCAATCCACTATGTTTGAAAAGCTTCACATACAAAATTAAAACACTAATACTTTCAGAAATCATACAGTCCAAACCAAAATATTCATAACATTCAGAATCTTTCAGAGAAATACGGAAATTAACTATGTCACGAAAGCCCATGTTATCATAAACTTGACAAGTTTCTCTCTAATATTTGCTATGGGACTACTGAGGAAGTTAATAAATGTAGTTCTTATCCTCAAACAAGACAATGTGTTGGGATTCATGCATGCATGAGTTAGGGAACAATTTAAGAGTAAGTAAGATGTACTTAGATACATAGCATACCAGTGAAGGCTTAAGAAAGTTAATGAATCAGGATGAGTGAAGTAACTTCTTAAAAAAATAATCCAAGCATGAAAGGAAGTATTGGGCTTGAATTGGAAAGGATAGGTAGAAAGACTTTACAGTGCTGGTCCCATAAATTATACATGATGATGTCATAATCATCTCTGTAAGAATACTCCATCGTGGGCCTGTGCTGCGGCTCACTAGGCTAATCCTCCTCCTGAGGCGCTGGCACCCCGGGTTCTAGTCCCGGTTGGGGTGCTGGATTCTGTCCCGGTTGCTCCTCTTCCAGTCCAGCTCTCTGCTGTGGCCCAGGAGTGCAGTGGAGGATGGCCCAAGTGCTTGAGCCCTGCACCCGCATGGGAGACCAGGAGAAACACCTGGCTCCTGGCTTCGGATTAGCGGTGCGCCGGCTGCAGTGTGCCGCCAGAGCGGCCATTGGGGGTGAACCAACAGAAAAAGGAAGACCTTTGTCTCTGTCTTTCTCTCTCACTGTCTAACTCTGCCTGTCAAAAAAAAAAAAAAAATACTGCATTGTGTTCATACAGTGATGAGACTGCCGATAACACACTTATCACAATGCAGCCCTATAATTGAGTTTTGTGTGCCTTTAGATAGAAAGAATGCCTATGCAGATATGGTGTGAGCTCTGGAATTTGACTTTCTGGGATCTAATTATACATCTGTGAATTTCACAAGTAATCTAATTTTATTAAAGATTTATTTGTTCATTTGAAAAAGAGAGAGAGAAGGAGACGGAGAGAGAGGGAGAGAGAGAGAGAGAGAGAATCTTCCATTTGTTGGTTTACTCCTCGGCCACAATTGCAGTACTGGGCCTGACCAAAGCTAGGAGCCAGGTGCTTCTTCCAGGTCTCCCACATGTGTGTAGGGACCCAAGCACTTGATCCTTCTGCTGTTTTACCCAAGCCATTAGCAGGAACCTGGAGCAGCTGGGACACAAATCAGTGCCCATACAGGATTCTGGTGTTGCAGGCAGTGGCTTTATCCACTATGCCACAACACTGACCCCAATCTAAATTCTTTTTCTCATCTTCCAAATGGAGTTAGTATCTATTTCAAAGGATTTTATGAGAATTTAAAGATACAAATTTAATATTGAGAGTCAAGAAGGGTATCGTTAAATGTTAGCTTCTAGTATTATTTTCAGAGGAATTAAATTTAAAAAATAAAATTATGGATTTATAAGTTATTACCACTTGATTCATGACAGTGATTTCAATGGTAGGAATCTGATGTAGACAGAAGAAAAACAATGATTCTTGCAAAGATTTAACCAAAAGAAAATCAAAGAGGCAGCAGAACATCTGTTTATGTACTTTCCTTCCTCCCCATTCCAGTCTTTACCCTTCATATGAGAGGAGAATTGCAGCTCCGAGTTACAGAGGAAGGAAGAAAGGGGGAGGGAAGACAGTAAGTCTGAATAGCTGGCAAACTTGAACAATGCTGAAATGGAATATCCAAACAACTGTCAAAAGTATAAGAAGTCCTTTTTATTAACCAGATGCTACCAGGCCTGAGCAAGCACAGAAGAGCATACCCAGCACGAGGCGCTGCTTTGCTTTGACAGGTCTGATTTATGAAACAGATGATTTGTTATTTATTGATCAGAGACTGATTCTACTCACCGAGTTAAGAGGAAGCTTGATAAAAGGCAATCATGCATCTCATTTGGTTATGAGCAAAAATTGTGTCTATTGGCTTGCTGTGTCAACTGACTTTGATGCTATGACATCCAGATGTTCAACATGTGCAAACTTCAGAAACAAAACAAAACAAAACATATCAAAATGGGCCTTTTCTGCCACAAAAGAGAGCAAAATATTCAAAACACATCTCACGGAAAAAAGAGCTCATCAAAACCACACAACATAGTCTGAAATATATTTTTAATATAAATAATAAGAAAAGTTCACTCGATTTTTGGTTTTGAGTTTCTTATTTATTTAATACCTATTTATTGTAGGCTCTGACTGTTGAAGGCATTTTGTGAAGCACTGTGTTGACATTTAAAATGTTCTATATGCAAATGCCATCTACGTTAGCACAGTTCCAGGAAATTACTAATTCAAATAAAATTTCACTGACATGCTCAAAGCAAGCCTGAGACTTTTTCATCTTCCTTCATATCAAAGTTCTTATTAAGATAATTATTTTTCACTCGATATCATAGCATAGTTACCATTTGTTCTCTCGTACTCAGGAAATTCCTTCAACTTTGTTGGCCTTCCCAGTCTGTCCAGCGGAAGGCTTCCTATAACTGGATTTTGAGATAAGAAAGATGACTACTTGATCTAGGAGAACAGGAACATTTATGTTGTAATTTAGAGTACCTTTAGGTGTGATGTTGAACTTTGTATAACATCACTTGTGCTACATAGTAATTTTGTACTTTTCTAGAAGCTGTTAAATAATTGAAAACACTAACCTCTATTTTGTCACTTGAGGATTTATGGATATTCCCCAGTTTCCTAATTATGCTCTAAAAACAGGAAAGGTAATTAGTAAATCATCTGAAGTTACGTATGAAATTATTTCTTTTTGAGCAATTTTTCTGGGAGTGACCTCATCCAACATAGACTGGCAAAATACTTGAAAATAATTTAATTTCTTGTAATTCATTTAGATTTGGATTTGAAACAGCTCTTTTTTCTTCCTCTTCACATTTGACAGAGAAATAGATATTAAGTTATCACTCTTGGCCATTCAGTTTAACAAAACAAGTTAAATAAACACCACATTAGAGGTAATACAATCATTATCACTATAACTGCCCTAAGTTAAAAATTTGACAATAATAGTCTTATGCAATTATAATGAGCTGCCACACTTTCAGTACTGTGATAGGGTTGTCTTCAAAAGCAAAAAATATTGGAAACCAGAAATTCACTGTTTTTTGGTCTTTATTATAAAATAAAATATAACGTTAAGTTCATAGGCAACAGAATTGGACAAATTTGGATTTCATTCCCACAGATGGATGTTTCTGAATCTTTTCCTTCTATCTGTCAATTTGGGATTGTGATTTGTGACCCTAAAGCTTGTGGGATTGATAATGGGTTTAGACCAGATATCTAACAATAAGAAAATTTTATAAAATGCCTAATGCCCTGCTGGACTATGGCAAGTACTTACAAAAATTTCAATTTCACTTTTCCTTACAGGCCTTTAAAAAGTGATAAAAAAATAAGTAAATAATTGGGTGCTTCAAAGAAGTCCTAAAACAGAGGTTTATTTTCTTACTGCCATATTAAACAACATTGTCTTTTCTAGACATGAATATTACCCTTCTTGTCTACAATTTGACTGTATATAAAATCACCCAATTTTCAGAATTTTATCATTACACCTGCACAAGGTAGAAAACCCAAAGCTAGTTGTTTACAAATTATAAACTCCAAGCAGTTTTAGTTGTTGTTATTGCAATTTGAATAAAATTAATTCATGGTTAATATGGAACACAGAGTTTGCTTTGTTGATGGTTGGTTCTTTAGTTGCCCACACTCCTTAATTCATTTGTTCATTAAAAACATTTGAGTACCTACTAACGTCAAGCAAAGGAAAACGATGACATCACTGCCTTTTGAACATAGTGGGAAACACACTGTTCATGACCTACCATGGCTCAGCTTCTGATTTTCAATTTCACAATTGGCTTTTCCTTGGTAATTAATGCAATTTTGATATGATATTTTTGACTTACAACAGATTTACTGGGGTGATCTTATGGTAAATTAAGAAGTAAAAGTAATGCTAAATGCTACCTAAACCTTTTAAGTATATTCCTCCTAATATCATTACAGCCTATGCAGAAGAAGAATTTACCAGCTACTGTGGCCAGGCACTCTGTTGCCTCTCATGTTATCTCACTTAATCTTCACATGAGCCATGAGCGCTGTAAGAGTGAACCTGGTGTCTACATTTTACAGACAAGGAGGTGACGTTTGGGGAGGTGGGGCATTTTACCCATCTGGGAGTGCGTGGTTAATAAATGGCAAATCTGAATTTGAATTCAGACAAATGCACTGAAGTCAGATCCTTTCCTTCAGCAGGACTTCTAGTGTTAAGAGCTTACAAGGTAGGAAGGATTTTTAATGCGTTTAGAGAAAAATGCCCAAAGTATCAGAAAATTTAAAGGTGAAATAAATTGGGAAACAATAGAAATTAAATGTTTAGATTATTCAGAAAAAAATAATTCAGTGAAATATAACATTCTGTGCTTTGTACTTTTGATTTTAATTTTCTCATAATTTATCATGGAAGTAAGCCTTTAACATATACACTTTTGTGAAGTACCCAAGTTTAATTACCAAATGGTGATTGACTGCATACAACATGAGTGGTTAGCAATACAACATTCAAGTTTTGACTATTTGTAAACGAATCAAAAGTCTTTGGTGTATAAAGCATGAGTAGTGGTTGTTTTTTTCCACCTGAGAGGTAGGCAGATGGGAGTGAGTCACTGACAACGAGTGTGGCGGTGTTGCCACTTACTTCCAAAGGGAAATGTTTTTTTCTGAAGAATCTTTCCAGATCAGAGATGTTGAATTGCATGGAGTCGTCTCTTGCAGATGTGAAGATGGTTGACTGGAGTATTACACTCACGAAAGTCCTATGGGGGCTGCAGAAACAGTGAGGGACAGGCCATGCCCTCAGCACATTTACCGTCTAGATAAAATAGCATTTTGATGTAAAGTAGGCAAAATACCATGTTTATAGATAGATCTTTCATTTTTTATCTGACTTGGAAATTCCTTTTCTCATCACTTATCTTGTTCCTCTGAAGTAATTATTTGTTACATGACTACCCCTCCCACTAGACTTCTCTCTCTTTGAGAGTAGAAATCATAACCTACCTCATTCATTTTTTGCATCTCCAGTCTTCAGCATGGTGTCTTCAGTTTCTGGTTCTTGAATAGAAAAATGACTTTGTGCATTTTGCTCTACCATCATCCTATAATTCTGTTGAAAATAGAGAGCATGCCTGAAGCCCATTTCATTTCATTCTAAATTCCAAATTATGGGCTAATTTGCTATAAATATTAAGTCTTTAATAAGTTAATCTATCAATCATAGCTATTAAGAAGGCTCATTAAGATTAGCAGACTATTGGGACTAGCGCTGTGGCGCAGTAGTTTAATCCTCCTCTTGCAGCGCCAACACCCCATATGATTACCAGTTCGAGTCTCAGCAGTGCCTCTTCCAATCCAGCTCTCTGCTATGGCCTGGGAAAGCTGTAGAAGATGTCCCAATCGCTTAGGCCCCTGCACCCACGTAGGAGACACAGAAGAAGCTCCTTGCTCCTAGTTTTGAATCAGCTCAGCTCTGGCCATTGAGGTCATCTGGGGAGTAAACCAGCGGATGGAAAATCCTTCCCTCTGTCTCTCCCTCTGACTGTCTGTAATTCTACCTCTCAAATAAATAAATAAAATCTTTAAAAAAAAAAGATTAGCAATCTATTGAGAACGTGCCATTCCCATTCTCACTTCCCTGTGTGTCCTTAATTAATCATCTGATGTTGATCTCCACATTCTAGTCTAGCTTTGAAATGTTTAGATTAATTCACTATCAAATCTAGCTGGTTCAAAACCAGGAGCCACTTCCCCTCAACAGTTAGGAGTGCTAAGCTAAGAACTATTTAAATTTATTATTATTAATTTTTAAACTTTTTATGATTGCAAATACTTTTAACTACAATCTGTGTGCTCTGGCATCTGAAAGGCACAGAATCTGTGCCTAGGGGCAAAAACAAGGAGCAAAACAACAAGCTTAGTTTTAACTTAAATCTTGAACAATGGAAAGCAAATGAGCATAAAAAAGTCAAAAAGCTCAAAAAGTTCCATTTGCTGTGCCATAATGTTCTGCTCCCAAAGAAAATGTCACAAAATGAAACATCACATTTATATTCCTGAGAATAATATTACCATACAAAACTGATCCATTTTTAAAAGTATTTGTGAATTTGATCAAAGGTAAAATTTGAAAATAGGTTTTCACTAAGGAAAAGGATAGATTCTGCCTCCAGTCAAAATATTCATTTTTAAAAAGAACAAATTAGCAGATACTGAAGGAATAAATAGCAATTTTATGGCACAAATTGGCATCTCTAGTAACTATTCTACATACGAATGGTGGAAAAATTTCCAAATGCTCAGGCTATTATTAAATATTACCTCAAATGAGAATTAACCTAATCTAAAACACACATTAGATGTCAAATTAAAGCAAAACAATGTCATCACAAACTTAAAACATGGCCAGAAAAGCTTATGGCTTGGAAAGCACAATAAACCATCATGGGGGGAATTCTATACATAAAGCAGAACCCCAAATCTGAAGGACCAATACAAACTACAGAGGCAGTTCTCTGACAGCTTTCTCCCATTTTAATGAAACAAGTTTCTGTGGAAAACTTAAAAGATTAAAAACTCACAACAAAATAACTCCCATACATTTTTCTTAGGGCTGTCTCCAGAGCCCCAAATGAAGCACAGATTTGGCAGTTCTCCCATAAGATCAGTGGAGACAGTTGCGCTAAATTGGATGCTAAAGAACCCGCATTTTCTAGATTAGTTGTTCAGCTTGATCAAATAAACCATAGATTGGCTAAATTTCCAGTCCATGTTATAGGGGTAGACATACACAAATTTCAGTGATATTTGGCTCCAGAGCAATAATCAATTTCCAGAAACAACACACTCAGTGTCAGCAACTCTCTGGCAACATACTCTGCCTTATTATGTTGAAGCTATGCTATTTTTAATGGTTTAAGAAAATCTATAAGAATACTAAAATGATTCTTTTCTATTAAAAATTATACTTTTTTATTATCCAATTAGTTGACTAATACACTATCAAACAGTACAGTAAAACAGCTCTAGGATAGACTTATAGAGATATTTGTGCTAGGTGCAGCTTTCAGTGGTTAGCAAAAGACAATGACAGCTGTGTCATCCATTTGCTCAGAAGAACAAAAGTGAGTTTTTAAAATCTGGCAACATTAAAAGCATAATTTTTAAAATTTTTATTTAAAATAAACTTTAATTGCTTAAAAACAACTTGCTTCTGCTGTTAATGATTGAAATATTTCAAGAATTTCACTTAAAAATATAATTGACACCAAAAACATTTCAAGAATCATATGATGTTATACTTTCATTCACAACCATAAAATTATACAATATCTTAAAGTGTCAATTATTTTGTTTATAAGGCAAAGGAGTGATGAGAAAAAACATGAATGTCATTTTGCTGAATTATAGTTTTGGAATTTGTCAACTTGTATTGCTAGATAGAAGTCCATGAAAAACAACACGTTGACAGGGGAGTGTATTTTGATGTCTAGTTAGCAATGAACTGAAGTCCAATTAGTTAATTTTACCCTTGAACAATACATCTTCATGGGATTGTTTCTTTTCAAAGTTTGTATGATTTTTTTTATCTGAAAGTGTCCATGATTAATGGACTGATCTCAATTAATCATTTGGATAGGTGTGAGTCTTATTAATGAACAAGAGACTCCAGACAGACTGCTTGTAACTTTTTGACTCTGGCTGACTAATTAATTGGGTGGCAAACAATTCATCTAATTGAATTAGGAAGGACTAGGAAATACATTTAGAAATGTGGAATGACAGAAAGAAGAGATGGCTAAATATAAACAATACACTTTGCCATTGTCATAGCCTCATCTGCTCCTCAAAATAAAATTAACTTAGTCTTAAATCATTTATATCATCCACATTATGTATGATTGACTAAGACTGTTATGAACAAGCCATGGGACATAATGGAGGCTCCAACTTAGAACCATTTTGAAAGAATAGTAAATATTGATGCCACCATGCTGTTTACTCATGAAAAATGCCAAAAACATGTGTACAACATCCCCAAGGATGTTAGTGATCTTCCCCCAAATACTCAGAGAAATAAAGTAAATTGTGCAATGCAAGATGAGTCAGGCTGACGGGTTCTATGTAATTCCAATTATGCAGACTGTGTCAGCAAGGCATTTTAGAATAACTTGGGGATATTGAAGAGATAAATATACATCTCACACCTTATTAGAAAAACAAGTTATTTAGGAATAATGATATTTAAGCTCATTAGTAAAAAGTTGTTTTTGCTATACGTGTTGCAATGAATGTCATTCAATCTGTAGGTAGCAATTCCTTGACACTTCGAGAAAAGAAAGACTCTTCATAAAGACACTACTGGTGTTGCTAGAATACAATAACATGTGAAGGAGTCATTTTGTTAATTGAAAGCATTTACGAAATATAACCTTTGCCCAAGAGATTGACAAATTTGGATATTATGTGTATATGAAAAAGAGGAGGCAGAGAATAAGAATGAAGTAATATGGGAGTCAAAATGGGAGAAATATTTCAAGAAATAGGAAGGAAGGGGAACGAGCCTGTCAAACCAGGCAAGAAGTTTCAGTGGGTTAAAGATTGATTGGAATTCTACGGATTTAGATGTGTTCATTGGATTTTAATAACTAGGCGGTCAAAATGTCTATTTTAATCAATGTCACTAGTCTCTTGACATTCATACTTTGTTCTAATGATTCCTACAATTCATAAGCTACTTTTTCCTTCCTCATCCTTGCAATCAAAAGTAAGCTTTGCATTTTTCTCTCATTTTGTTTATAACTGCTATTGTATTTCTTCTTAAACTCTACCCTGATTGATAAAAAGTTTTATTTTGGGCTGGCCTGTCTCTTCCACTAAGTAACTCATAGCAAAACCCATTCTTTTGCCTATCTTCTATGGCTACCTCTGAAACGGTAGAGCCAAAAAAAAAAAAAAAAAATTATCTAGTTTGATTTCAAATTCTTTCACATTCTTCTTCAATTTTACATGCATACAGTTTTTCCAACTGGATGATAGTGAGTGCAATGAATAGAGATATGGAGAAGACAGCCTGGATGTGTATTCATGGATGCAGGGTACTGCAGGAAGCAAGTCTCACCTCGAGTACATAAATAGTTCCTCCTGTCTTGGTTGCGGATATAGAAAGACAATACAGGCCAGCACTGCGGCTCAATAGGCTAATCCTCCGCCTGCGGCGCTGGCACATGAGTCCCGGTTGGGGCTCTGGATTCTGTCCCGGTTGCTCCTCTTCCAGTCCAGCTCTCTGCTGTGGCCGGGGAAGGCAGTGGAGGATGGCCCAAGTCCTTGGGCCCTGCACCCCATGGGAGACCAGGAGAAGCACATGGCTCCTGGCTTCAGTTCAGCTCGGAGCGCCGGCCGCAGTGGCCATTGGAGGGTGAACCAAGGGTAAAGGAAGACCTTTCTCTCTGTCTCTCTCTCTCACTGTCCACTATGCCTGTCAAAAAAAAAAAAAAAAAAAAAAAAAAAAAAAAAAAAGTCAGACAATACAGACAGATCAGAAATAACCAGGCAGTAATTGTTTCTATGGATGCAGGAGAGTCAATTTATGCTTAGAGGTTATGTTCATGTTTTTTTTTATCTACTCAGGAATTTCATAGAGCTAAAATGTAAGAACTTTAAATTTAGGCACTAGAAAACATGGGATAAATTTTCAGCACAGAAAGTGCATTTTACCAAGTGGAATGAGCAGCTTTATGAGAAATGAGTTCCCTGTTAGTTTTCAACAGAATGGATGACCATTTGTCAGGCTTATCACAGAGAGGATTTTTGAGTTAACAAAACAGATGTTCTTTAAAATCCTTCTTATACTATCATACTATTTAGATGTACTATTTTGAAATTGACCATGGTACCTATCTGTAGAAAATTCCAGGACAGAATGTTAGAAATTAATATAATCACTTCAGAAATGAACTTTCTGACTAATTTATCATTCACTGACTCATTCATTCAATGACTAAACAATTAGCAACTATTTTGTTCTCTAACATTATTTTGTATATGCTAGTATGCAAAATAGACAAAGTCTCTGTCCTCAAGAGGCTCATAGTTAATGCAAAAAATGTACTTTGCATTTTGTTGATAGTTCTGATAAGATGTCAGAGCTTTGGGCTTTGGGTATAAAATTAGGCCCTGCGCCAGACATATAGGGGCCATGCCATTGTTTGCCTAACAAAAGTTACAAAACACAAACATACAAAGAGCAAATGTAGTTAAGAAATTACATTTTTTTTATTATTTTAGAAGAAACACTGAAATAATGTGAAGCAGTGAAGTGTCCCTCATTATTATTTTTGTATCCTAACTAGATATGTAGTCACTGAGATTAATGGATTTCTTCAAGGACATAACTCTAACACATTTTGGAATAAAAAATATAACTCCAAGTTTTTTTTCTTTGAGATATAATGCATTCTACCAATTTTAAATGAATAAATGTATATGTATATCTGTATACATTTTTTCTTTTCTTGGCTACATCCCTGGAGTATAAAAACAGAGTTAAAACAACCAAAATGATCCATCATTGTATTTAATTATCTTTTTTTTTTTTTTTAAGAAAAACAGATTTATTTGTTTATTTCAAAGTTGGAGTGTGTGTATGAGAGAAAGTGAGGAAAAGAAAGGGATCTTCCATCTGTTGATTTGCTCCCCAAATGTCCACAACAGCCGAAGCCTGGCTTCGACCTCCATCGGTCTCCCTTGTGGATAGTAGGGACCAAAGTATTTGAGCCATCGTCTTCTGCTTCCCAGATGTGCAGCGGCAGGAGGCATGGGAAGCAGAGTAGCCAATACTTGAACCAGCACTCTTACTACCTCACCAAGCAGTGTCCTAACTCGTTGAGCCACAGCACTCACCTCTTTAATTGCCTTTTAAAAAATAATCAAAGGGGCCGGTGTTGTGGAATAGTGGGTAAAGCCGCTGCCTGCTATGCCATTATCCCATGTGGGTGCTAATTCATGTCCTGACTGCTCCTCTTCTGATCCAGCTCTCTGCTTATGGCCTGAGGAAAGCAGTAGAAGATGGCCCAAGAGCTTGGGCCCCTGCCACCCTCATGGGAGAGCTGGATGAAACTCCTGGCTTCTGCCTGGCCCAACGCTGACAAGTAGAGCCATGTGGGAGTGAATCAGTAGATGGAATCACATGCTCTCTCTCTCTCCCCCTCCTCTCTCTGTAACTCTTTCAAAATAAAAAAAAAATAGATCTTAAAAAAATCAGATAATCACTTTTCACTGTGGTTTAAGAACTGAAACCTGGTGGATGACTTGTTATAAATAAAGTCAGCAATTTAGAAAGTCCTTTGAAATGTTTAACTATAATGGGGATCACGATGATCTTTTTAGGTGGTCTGTAAAACCAAAGCTCTCTTAACGGTACTATGAAGACTAGATTGCCTTTTTCACTCTAATGCCTTACATGTGTGCAGTGGAGTTTTCCAGAGGGTCCATACATGTGGCAGTGTGATAGATAGAATGCAG
This sequence comes from Oryctolagus cuniculus, assembly GCF_964237555.1. Classification (NCBI taxonomy): domain Eukaryota; kingdom Metazoa; phylum Chordata; class Mammalia; order Lagomorpha; family Leporidae; genus Oryctolagus; species Oryctolagus cuniculus. The sequence goes on from NC_091438.1 coordinate 88,732,545, forward strand.
ATACATGTATGACAATTTAGTTATCTCCCATGATGCTAGATACTAAGGTAATTCACAAAAATGTAAACTATTGCCATTCTTCTCACTAATGTTTTAAAATGTTGATATATTTTTTAAATGTTGTATATATTTACTGTTGTTATGGTTAAATATCATTTTATATGTATTCATTTTATTTAGTGATTTATAAATGTTGACAACTATAACTCACATAATCAAAAGTTTGTTGAAGTCTTCAGTAATGTGTAAGACATGGTTAAGGGGTCCTGAGGTGAAGTTTGACAACCACAGTTCTAGTGAAATACTTTGCCTTAGGGTGCAAACAGCTTTTTTCTTCCAATGAATGTACTTCATTTCTTCTCATAGTAGGCCAATATTTTTCCAAACATATTAATTAATACTAGTTTATACTGAAAAAAAATTTGTTCCCTATAGTTTTCAATCACTGAGCCAGGCCCTGTCATTTGGATGAGGTTAGAGATTACTGAATTAATTACTAATAGCATTTAATTGAATGCAAAAAATTGTGGGGATTGGCATATTTCATTATTGATTACAGTTGAACTATTAGGTCACTTTCCTTCACTCCATTAATCCTTTTATGAAATTGCAGTTTTGAGGTTATATGTAGATTTCTACATTTTATTGTCTTATATTACTTCAATAGATTCATTCTAGCATGAAGCTACTTTACAATAATAGCTGGAATGCTTACAATGTCACTAAAAAAACTCAAATCCAGGTTTTTATCGGGAAATAAATTTAAAGTATCTTGACTATCTTGCTAAAGGGTTTGATTCTGACTGGCCAAAGGCCAAATAGTTGTAAAATAAGTATTGGCAATAGATAAAAAATTAGGTCTCTTGCTTTTTCTGTTCCTGTCTCTGAACATAAATATTATATTTTTTTCCTTGGCTAAAAGCATAGATTTTAAGAACAAAGCACTGTTTTGTAGAAAAGAAATGATGGGTCAGCCAACCATTAAAAAAAATTCTTTGTTAACAAATACTTCCATTTTCCATGCCAGTCTTATCAATTATTCATGGATTAATTAGCTAACTTGTTCTCTGCTGACTGAAAAAAAGTTTTCAAAAAAGTCAAGAGTTTTCTTAAGCTATACTTTTTAAAACACTTTTCTGACATTAGATGGCTGCAGATGTTACTGTGAGCTTAAAAAATATATGACTTTCAGGGCTAAGTATTAGAAAAAGGACATATAACATGACATTGCTTTCCTACTTCAGTGTGAGTTCCCTGGCAATTCAAAGTGGAAACCCACAGGGTAACCACAGGAGGTAACACCTTCCTGGATCAATATTTGTGCATCAGATGTTATAAGAATGTTTTGTAAGGTTCATAAATAAAGAGCTTTCTTTTTATCCTCCAGACTCAGAAAATGAAATTAAAAGGAATTTGGCTGTCAAGGGACTTGCCTTTTCTGGAGCAAATAACCAACAAAGAAAGGGTTTCAATTAGTCAATTAAAGGCAAATATTCAGTAAAAAGACTTCCAGAAATACTCTTTATTTGAGGAGTGTTTTTCCTCCAGCTAATATGTGGTTTCGTAAAATCCATGTCATATCAAATAAAGTCAGCTCCACTGACCTTTTTTGAGTGTCAACTTTGATTCAATTCCATTCAACAAACGGTTATTAAATACCAATTTTTATGCACTAGGATTATGCTAGGTTCTGGATTTGAAGTAATCAATAAAACACAAGGTTGGCCCTCTAGGAGATTATAGTCTGGTGAGAGAGTCAGACAGCAGCAGTAAAATTCTTCATGATTTGAGAACCTATAGTTTTCAAGAGGCAGCAATGATATCACTGAGTGTTAAGGAATGAGGGAGGGTAGTGAGACAAAGCAAGGAGGGAAAGGTATTTTAGAGGGAGGCAATAACCCTAGACAAAGATATCATTGATTGCCATGATGTATTTGGAAGATGGTGCAGCACTATCAGTCGCAAAAATGAGAGAAGAGACAAGGAACACAATAAAGTGTTGATTTTAAGTATCAAGCATGTGGCATACTGACCAAGCACAATAGGGGCTGTGTGTTACAGAAGATTTCTATCTGGGAAGGATATGATTAAGGTAAGCATTACTAAGACTTGATCTGAAGATGGCTGCTATAAGACTCACCCAGTCCCTAGACCAGAACTCAAGTATGTACATCAGGTCATTAAAGAGAAGAGAGTTCAACAATGACAAGGGGTGGAACAGGGTGTTGTTCGTTCACCTGCAGAATCTTCTAAAATAATGTTTTGTTAAGTAGGATGTTCACATCATATAATCTTAGATGAAAGAATTATAGTCCTTCCTATTGAGATAGACTTGACCTTGAAAAATCTATTATACTAAAAAGTAGATGTTTTTCTGGTTACCTCATGGCAAACTACTTAAAAAGAGCTTTGAATAATGACCCAGTGAAGCTTATTCCAGGAGTGCAAAGGTGGTTCAATACTAGGAAATCTGTTAATAGAGTTCATGATTTATAGCACAAAAGGTATTTTAAAAACTCCAAAGAGGCCAAAAATGCATTTAACAACATTGATCATAGTAATGTTATAATGGAAAAATCTGGCAGATGCCACCTTTTAAAAAAGTGATCAATTAATATCACCAATGAAAAGATATATGAGTACCATGTACTCACCAAGATTAGGCAACAAGAACAGCACAAGACCTTTCTGGTAGTCCTCTCACAAATCCAAAACCTCAATGTACTTATGATAAAATGGCAGAAAAATCCAAATGGAGGAACATTCTAGAACATAACAGTTCTTGTCAAAATGTGGAGGCTATAAAAGGCAAGGAAAGACTGAGATGCTGTCATAGAGTCAAGGATACTCCAGAGATTAAAGAGATGACGCTCACTACGATGTGGGACCCCAAATTAGAAGGAGAAAATAAGGTCATCAGTATGAGAATTAGTGAAATCTATGTAAACATTGTAACTGAGTTGAAATATTATACCAATATTAAACTCTCAGTTTTGCAAAATGTACTCCATTTTCTAAGATGTTAACATTAGAAGAAACTGGAAGATGGACATAAAATTCTCCATATGCTGAAATTCTTCTGTAAGTCTAAAGTTAATTAGGAAATAACAATTTTTAAAACTTCACCAAATTACATACTTAAAATCATTGATTTTAATTTTATTACATGTTAATTATACCTTCAAAAAGCTAATTAGTGAAATTATTGTCAATTTTTTAGGTATGATGGGTATTGTGGTTATCTTGAAAATATTTATCTCTTAGATGTATGCCCTTAAGTATTTATATATAGGTGACATGAGATTCACTTTCAAATACTTGCATCAAAAGAGCAGTTTTAGACAAACAAAATAGTTGAAGTTAGGTGATTGATGAAATAGTATACTTTATACTATTTTCTCTGCTTTTGTGAAAACTTAGTATTTTCCATAATACAAAGTTTTCAAATAGTCCTTGAATGCTTTTATTTTTCAAACAGCCGGAGTTCCAACTGGTCGCTTTTGTTATAAGCAGCTGTCAAGAGTTGTGTATCTGTGGCAGGTGTTTGACGCAGCAGATAAGCTGGTACTTGAGCCTCCTACATCACATACCTACAGTCCCTGGGTGCTAGCCCTACTTTCCATTCCAGCTTCCAGCTAATGTGAACACTGGGAGGCAGCAGGTGATGGCTCAAGTAGTTGAGTACCTGATGGCATCTGATGAAGAGGCTCTGGCAGAGACACCAGTGTGAACAGCTGTGCACATACCAGCACCTTCATAATAGCTGTGGAAGCCAGGTGAGACACCACAGTCCTCTTCTTAGGGTAATCCTAAGAAAAGTGGCATTGAGGGGCCAGTATTGTGGCAGAGCAGGTTAGGTGCCACCTGAGATGCTGATATCCTATATATGTGCCAGTTTGATTCCCAGCTGCTCCACTGCCTATTCAGCTCCCTGCTAATGTGCCTGGGAAAGCAGCAGCAGATGTCCCAAGCACCTGGGGTCTTACCACCCATGTTAGCAACCCGGCTGAAGCTCTAACTCCTAGCTTTAGCTGGGACCAGCCCTGGCCTTTGCAGCCATCTGGAGAGCGCACCCACAGATGGAAAATCTGTCTCTCTCTCTCTCTCTCTCTCTCCCCGTGTTCTTCTCTCTGTAACACTGTATTTCAAATAAATAAATGAATTAATTCCCAAAAAGAAAAAGTGATATTGAAACAAGCAAGATGGAAAGAGTTGTCAGTTTCCCCCCTCCCCTAGCTCCAAGGAGCTCCCCTTCTACTAAGGGGAGACAGAGTGAGCTGAATCCCAGAGCCAGGCCCACTGAAGGAAAAATCAGGAAGGCTTAGCTCACAAGCCCCTAACCCAGTACCCAGACCCACACTTGTGGAGTGAATATCTGGAGCCTCCACAGCCAGGCTGCCTCTGCCATTCCAAACCCCCTACCCCAACCATTGACAGAAAGCAAAACTCCAGTTTCATTGAGAGGCCGGAAGAGAGACCTTAGGCCGATGCCTGGGAACAGAGCTGGGCCTACTATCCCAAGACTTGGCACCTGATAAAGCCCCAAAACATCTAGCCATTTATTAGTGCTCAAGGATCAAGCCTCTAAGTTGGTGTGTGTGTCACTACTGACCTCTGGTGGGCTTGGCAAACACCCCTGGGACCTTGCAGTGACCTGTGTCCGTGGGACAGAAGTGTGATCAGCCCAGGGGGTTAGTTGGAGAGCCCAGAGGGCTGCCTATATCACTCTACTTCTACCTTGGAAGGATTGTGTCTAGGGACTCAGTTCTGATCTGCTAAAGCCCAATGCTGCACAGATCCTAGTGGTTTTTGTCTCCAGATCAGTGCCTATGTACAGTCCCTCTGCAATTGTTCCAGTATCAGGCAGAGACCTACCCTCTGGTGAGACAGACTTATTCTGGCATGTAGCATCACCACCCCTTGTAGGCCTATTTGTAACCCCAAGAATGCACAGGGTCTGATGACGGTGGGACTCAGGAGTGATCTACCTATGCATGCCTGAGTAGCTGAGGGGCTTCCGCTATAACCCCTCCTGGAACTTTGGGTAGACGGCAAGAAGTGACAAGACGATGCTGGGACTCAGTACCTGGCCGATAAAGCCAACATTAAGCAGAGCTACAGACAGAACTTCTGGACCTGTTTTGGTGCCCAGGAGAGTTCCATGGTCCTGGTTGAGCAGTCTGGTATCCCAGCCAACATCAGCAGTGGCTAATAGATGTGGCATTGGACAGTGAGCCTACCAGAGCAGCAGACAGACCCTAGCAGGGTGAACTCTGGTTCTACCCCAAAGGCTCTTAATGGGCTGAAGGCTCCAGATGTGATCTAGCATCTTGGCATTTGTGGAAAAAGGGGAAGGACTGAGCCTACCAAAGGTTTAAGAAATAGGCTTATAGGGACAAATAACTCCTTTTTAAAAACTTTTTAGAAACTTTTTATAGGGACAAATAACTTCCTTTTTAGAAACAGTTCATACCAAACCACATATCAGCTACAGTATTACAAAACTGAATTAGTAAAAAATATCAATATCAGACCTGGAGCAAACTGTAACTTAGCATGCTATCTAGAATGAAACAGCAAAAGTACCCATCCAGTCAAAGAAAACAAGTAGACTGCTTAGAATGTCTAGGACAGCCACAAAAAAAGATTACTATAAGCAATCCTCCAGTGTACAGATGACATTGTACACTCACCAGCATCAAAAGCTAGCAGGAATCATGACCTTAACCTCACCCCTCACCCAAAGAACAACATAAGGTGTCAGAAACCAACAGTCTAGGGATTCAAATATTCCAAATAATCAGATGAAGATTCCAAAGCAGCTATTTAAGTAAACTGAGTATAATCCAGGAGAACATGAAGAAACAACTCAATATCTTAACAGAGAGATTTGATGGTGAGATGAAAGTAATTAAACAAAATTAATCAGAAATTCTTTAACTGAAAAGTATACTTAGTGAATCTAAAGAATGATAGCATGCAGGGGCTGGCACTGTGGTGCAGCAGGTTAAAGCCCTGGCCTGAAGCACTGGCATCTCATATGGGCGCCGGTTCTAGTCCCAGCTGCTCCTCTTCTGATCCAGCTCTCTACTATGGCCTAGGAAAGCAATAGAAGATGGCCCAAGTCCTTGGGCCCCTGCACCTGTGTGGGAGACCAGTAAGAAGCTCCTGGCTCCTGGCTTCAGATCAGAACAGCTCCAGCCATTGCAGCCATCTGGGGAGTGAACCAGTGGATGCAGATCTCTCTCTCTGTCTCTACCTCTCTCTGTAACTCTTTCTTTCAAATAAATAAAATAAATCTTAAAAAAATGAAGAATGATAGAATGCAACAATAGCAGAATACATCAAACAGAAGAAATCATCTGTGAGCTCAAATTCAGCCTATTTGCGAACACACAGTTGGAGGAAGAAGAATGAAGAAAGCTTATGGGAAATATGGGATAGCATGATAAAAGCTAATATTTGAGTTACTTGTATTCATGAGGGGTATGCAAATACCAATGGAATAGAAAGCATATTCGTTTAGTGACAGATAACTTCCCCAAACTAGAGAAAAAAAAAAAAAAAACAATTATCCAGGAACACAAAGGTCAAGGGGCACCAGTCAAATTCAACCCAACAAAGCCAAGTTCATGACATATTAAAGTCAAGCTCTCCAAGGGTAGAAGCACTGAATTCTCAGAATTGCAGTGGGAAGGAATCAAATAGTAACATAAGAAGTCCAAATTCACCTCACTTCAGACTTCTCAACAGAAATGTAATGGTCAGGAGAGATGGGATGAGACTTTTACAATACTGAAGGGAAAAAAATGCTATTCTTAAGAAATGCAGTGTCAGCTAATACTAACTGATAGAATCAAAAAGGGAGAGAATGATCCAACATGGGAAGCAGGATACACAGAAGACTCATAGAATGGCAGATATCCTAAATAGCACTCTGGCCTCAGAATTGGCCCTTAAGGCATTTGGATATGGCTGAAGAGCCCATGAGAGTATTTTAGGCATGGAAAGCCAAGACACTCTGGGAAAAAAAAGAAGAAGAAGAAGAAGAAGAAGAAGAAGAAGAAGAAGACGACGACGACCTAAATGAAAGATCTCTGCAAGTGAGATCCCAGTGGAAAGAATGGGGCCATCAAAGAAGGAGGTACCTTTCTCTGAAGGGAAGAGAGAACTTCCACTTTGACTAAGACCCTGTCGGAATAAGATTGAAGTCGGCGAACCCAAAAGCCTTCCATAGCCGTGGCAACTCATGACTAGAGCCTAGGGAGATTACTGACGCCATAAACAAGAGTGTCAAAGTGTTAAGTCAACAACAGGAGTAACTGTGTACTTACTTCTCATGTGGGATCTGTCCTTAGTGTGTTGTCCAATGTGAAGTAATGCTATAACTAGTACTGAAACAGTATTTTACACTCTGTGTTTCTGTGTGGGTGCAAACTGATGAAATCTTTACTTAATATATACTGAGTCGATCTTCTGTATATAAAGATAATTGAAAATGAATATTGATGTGAATGGAATGGGAGAGGGAGCGGGAGATGGGAGGGTTGGGGGTGGGAGGGAAATTATGGTAGGGGGAAGCCAATGTAATCCATAAACTGTACTTTGGAAATTTATATTTACTAAATAAAAAAGGAAGAAAAAAAGAAATGAAGGACAAATAAAGACATTTCCAGACAATAAAAGCTGAGAGTATTTATATGTAGTACCACCAGACCTATGTTACAAAAAATACCAAAAGCAGTTCTTCACACTGAAAGAATGAGATACTAACAGACAAGGAAGAAGAAGATATCAGAAGGTATATAACTCTCAAGTAAGAATAATTACACAAATGAATTCAGGGTGCACTAATATTATAAGCATTCTGTGTAAATCATATCTTTACTGTGAAAAGCATAATCACTGCATTGAAACGTTGAGAGAGAGGCAATAGTAAAAGAAGTAAAATATAACATGAAAAATTCGAAATGTGGTGAGAAATGAAGCACAAATACAGAGTTCTTTATTAGAATTTCTTTATCTCTTTGTCTTTCCCTATCTTTATAAATGATATTGAGTTGTTTTCATTTCAAGATACCTCATTACAGCAAAAATAAGTTTTGTAAGCCTCATGATAATACAAAAACCAGGAAAGTGTAACAGACTTACCAAAAATAATAAACAAGGAAACAATGTACACCACTAGAGAATATCATTTACCCACAAATGAACATTTTAAGAGAAGAAAAAAGAAAGGAACAATAATAAAAAATTTAAAACAGGTATAAAATGGCAGTAATAAGATGTTACCTATTAATAATTGCCTTAAATATCAATGCACTAAATTCTCCAATTAAAAGACATAAAGTGGTTAAAAAACAGTACTCAAATATATGCTGCTCATAAGAAATTTACTTCACCTCTAAGAACACACATAATCTGAAAGGAAAATGATGAAACAAGATATTCCATGTAAATGGAATTCAAAGGAAAGCAGGAATAGCCACACTTTCATCAGATAAAATAGATTTCAAATTGAAAACTGTAAAAAGAGAATGTGAAGGTCATTATAATAATAAAAGGTTCAATCCAGCAGGAGAAAATGCTTAAATATATATGCACCCAATATTGGAGCACCCAGATGCATAAATCAGATACTAGTAGATCTAATAGGAGAGATCAACTCCAACAGAAAAATATTAGGAGACAAATTAACACCCTACTTTCAGAAATAGACATAGCATCTACCTAGAAGACTAACAAACAGCAGAGTTAAATTGTACCATAGACCAGTTTGACCTACAGACGTATTCAGGACTTTGCATTCACTCGCTGCAGAATATGCATTCTTTGCAGCAACTTATCAGGCATTTTCCAGGATAAATCATACAGTGGATCACAAAATAAATCTCAACAAACTTAAAAGGATAGAAATAATGCAAAGTATATTATCTGACCACAGTGCAATAAGCTAAAAATTAACAACAAGAAAAATGTTTTTTTAAATTTTATTTATTTATTTGTTTTTTTGACAGGCAGAGTGGACAGTGAGAGAGAGAGACAGAGAGAAAGGTCTTCCTTTGCCGTTGGTTCACCCTCCAATGGCCGCCAGCGCACCGCGCTGATCCGAAGGCAGGAGCCAGGTGCTTCTCCTGGTCTCCCATGCGGGTGCAGGACCCAAGGACTTGGGCCATCCTCCACTGCACTCCCTAGCCACAGCAAGAGAGCTGGCCTGGAAGAGGGGCAACCGGGACAGAATCCGGGGCCCCAACTGGGACTAGAACCCCATGTGCCGGCGCCAAAAGGCGGAGGATTAGCCTAGTGAGCCGCAGCGCCAGCCAAGAAAAATGTTTTAAAACACATGGAAATTAGCTCTCTGCTGTGGCCCGGGAAGGCAGTGGAGGATGGCCCAAGTGCTTGGGCCCTGCACCTGCGTGGGAGACCAGGAGGAAGCCCCTGGCTCCTGGCTTCAGACTGGTGCTGCATACCGGCTATAGTGGCCATTTGGGGGGTGAACCAACAGAAGGAAGACCTTTCTCTCTGTCTCTCTCTCTCACTGTCTAACTCTGCCTGTCAAAAAAAAAAAAAAAAAAAAAAAACATGGAAATTAAACAACTTATTTCTGAACAACAGATGAAACAAGTACAATTCAAACAGGAAAATTTATTTGAAAGACGTACTTATTTATTTGAAAGTCAGAGTTACAGAGAGGCAGAGGCAGAGAGAGACAGACAGGTCTTCCATCTGCTGGTTTACTCCCCAGGTGGCCACTACGGCCGGAACTATATAGATCCAAAGCCAGGAGCCAGAAGCTTCTTCTGGACCTCTCAAGGTCTAGTAATGAATAGAAAGCTGTTCTGTGAAGGAAACATTGAGAAAATTTGGAAATTTTTCATTAGTGTCAGTTTCCTATTGAAATTCTCACATTTGAATGCTTTAAAGAGCTGAAAACCGAATTTCAAAGCTGTTTATAATTAATCTCCCAAATGAAGCATTTTATTGGGTATTATTGAATCCTTTGCAAGAACTGATTTTTATTAGAGATAATAGGTATTTACAATGATTTTTAAAAATGGATTTCAGAAAATTTTGAGAGGTGAAGGAAAATGACAATAAAATTGCATTTCTTCCACTTGGATGTATACATGTTTAGAAGTATCCTTTCCAGCTGTTACAGCCATTTTGAAACAAACTGGACTTTAAAGGGACTTCAAATCATCTCATAAAAATTGAAAATTGGGGGGCTGGCATTAAGGCATAGCAGATTAAGCCACTGCCTGCAATGTGGGCTTCACAATCAGATACTGGTTGGAGTTTCAGGTACTCTACTTCCAATCCAGTTCCCTGCTAATTTGTCTGTGAAATCAGCAGAAGATGGAAGCTTGGTCCCCTGCCACCCACATAGGAAACCCAGATGAAGTTCCTGGCTTCAGCCTGGCCCAGCCCTGGCTGTTATAACCACTGAGGAGTGAACCAGTGGATAGAAGATCTCTGTCTCTGTCTTTCTCGCTCTCTCTGCACTCTCTCTCTGAAGGTCTGCCTTTCAAATAAATAAATCTTAAAAAATTTAAAGTAAAAAAGATCTCAAAATATTAATGCACATGCACACATTCACCTATGTTAGTAACAATAAGAATTATATTAATGATACTTGGAGCAATGATGATTAAAAATTAATACTTCATTTTTAAAGTTCAATACTTTTCTAATTTCTCATAATGTCTGTATGATATGAAATATATCAAATAGTGGTGGTGTATTATTTTATTATTTTTATTTGAGAGATAGAGAGACAGAAAAAGAGAAAGAGAGATAAGAACTCTTGTCTGCTGGTATACTCCAAAAATACCTTCAATGGCTGGGACTGGTTCAGGGCCTGACCCAGGAGCCAGGAACATTGCCCATGTCTCACATGTGTGTGGCAGGAACTTCATTATTTAACCTGAGTCATCACCTTCTGCCTTCCATGGTGTGCATTGTGGAAAGCTAGAGCCAGGAACGTAATGCAGGCACCTTGGTGTAAATGCAGGCATCTTAACTGCTAGGTTAAATGCTAATTCCTATGTGTTACTTGTAAATATGGATTTCTGTTTGTGAAAATATAGTGGCCTAAATAACCAGAGAAGACATTCTTATACAGGGCTGGAGAGTCTTATATGTTTAACAACAAATTAACTTTAGAATGTACATCTCAATTCCCCAGGAAAAAATAGATGATAGTTCTGATTAAAAAAAAAAATAGGTGAGCTCTCAAAAGCAGGGAAGAGAACAGTAAAGCAAGTGCTGGATATTTCTTTGTTAGTTCAAAGCTGGTGATGTAAGGCCTGGGTAGGAAGAGGAACATAGGCTATCCATTATGAAACTAAAAACTCATGAGAATGAACTAGAGAAAATATGGCCAGCATACCATTTCTGCCTAGAAACTGCACAGGAAGAATTTCTGAGAATTTCTGATCACAGGTCACCCATACACATGTCTGTGATTCAACGTTGTACTGACTTCTTACTATCTAGTAATCCTGGAATCCCTCAAGACAAGAATTCATCACAAAATGATGTCTCAGGTCAGTTACATGCTTCTAACTCTGGCAAAGGCCATGCATTGGAGTGATATGCTGTTCACTTAAGCTTTACAGGATTTTACAGAAGTCTCATTTGAGATGTGCATAAAAATCAGTCATATAATGCATAAAAGTATTCAATTATGACCAAAAGTCAGCAGATATGATAAGCTGGTTTAGACTGCCCATGAACTTCACATCATAGAACAAACAGGGAAAGAATCTATAAGGAATCAGAATTATAGAATCATAAAAATTATAAAAGAAATAAAAATAAGTGAATAGATCAAAACAATGAAAATTGAAGATATCTAGAGGAATCAAAGGGGACTGAAAATATTAGAATGTAATTTATATGTAACAATGTGAAAAGATAGGATCAATGCTAAAACATTTTTATTGTAGGTCTGTATAACTAATATCTGTTGAGGTTATTAGGAAGGCAGAACCAAGATGGCAGAATAGTGAGGGCACGCACCGATAGTCCGGGAAAAGATAGTTTAATAAGAGTGGAGTTACTGTAGCCTCAGGAAAAGGCTCAGGAAAAAATTTCAGAGGAAACTCTTCTGGATCTAGTGGATATGACACAGAGGACCTACGGAGAAAGCAAGGTTGCCCACTGCATGGAAGCCCAGCCGCAGAGTCTACGCACCAGCACTGGAAGGGGAGGGGTAGAGCAGACGAATACCCACAGGGGCCAGATTTCATATAACAATTACCCTCAATTCCACTCAGCTGTGTGGAATTACTTCCCAACTGAGTCAAAAAAAAAAAAAAAAAGAGAGAGAGAGAGAGAGGGAGAGCAAGCGAGAGAACAATCTGGGTGAGTCACTATTGGCACACCCTTAACCCTGATGAACCAAACAGAGCTCTCTGGCCACACCCATCACAGCCTCTAAGGATCCCTCAAAAGCAGACAGCCCACTTAATCTAGAGTCGCAGTATAAGGAGAAAAAGCACCATGGCGAAGAAATCAAAGAATATCTCCACAATGTCAAACAAACACAGAAACCAAGGTAATAAGAACAAGGAAGACACTATGATGCCCCCAAATGAAAAAGACACCCCAATTCAAGATTATGAAGATGATGAGATAGAAGAAATGCAAGAAGTGGATCTCAAAAAATTGATAAGAACATTAAGAAGTTCTCAAAAACAAATTCTTGAACTACAGAAATCCTTAATGGACAAGATAGAAAATCTCTCTTGTGAAAAATGAAATATTAAGGAGGAATCAAAATGAAATGAAACAACTAGTACAACAGGAAACTTTGATAGTGAGGAGAAATCATAATGAGATGAAGAATTCAATAGATCAAATGACAAACACATTAGAGAGCCTTAAAAACAGAATGGGTGAAGCAGAAGAGAGAATATCAGACTTAGAAGACAGAGGACAGGAAAGTATACAGTCAAAACAAAGAAAACCAAAGAAAAGAAGAGGAATTAGAAATCTAAAAAATATTATCGGGAATCTACAGGATACTATTAAAAAACCAACATTCGGGTTCTAGGAGTTCCTGAAGGCATGCAGAGGGAGAAAGGATTAGAAGGCCTTTTTAGTGAGATATTAGCAGAAAATTTCCTAGGTTTGGAGAAGGACAGAGACATCCTAGTACAGGAAGCTCATAGAACCCCTAATAAACACGACCAAAAGAGATCCTCACCACGACACGTTGTAATTAAACTCACCACAGTGAAACATAAAGAAAAGATCCTAAAATGTGCAAGAGAGAAACATCAGATTACATTCAGAGGATCTCCAATTAGACTCACAGCTGACTTCTCATCAGAAACCCTACAAGCTAGGAGGGAATGGTGAGATATAGCCCAGGTACTAACAGAGAAAAACTGCCAGCCCAGAATATTATATCCTGCAAAGCTATCACTTGTGAATGAAGGTGAAATAAAGACTTTCATAGCAAACAGAAATTGAAAGAATTTGTCGCCACTCGTCCAGCCCTGCAAAAGATGCTTAAAGTTGTGTTACACACAGAAACACAGAAACACGGTCATCAATATGAAAGAAGGTAAAGGAAGGAAATCTCACAGCAAAAGATCACAGGAAGTTCAAAACATATATTAGAAAATATCTTTGGAAAATGGCAGGGCAAAGTTACTACTTATCAATAGTCACATTGAACGTTAATGGTCTGAACTGTCCAGTTAAAAGACACCAATTGGCTGATTGGGTTAAGGAACAAAACCCATCTATTTGCTGCTTACAAGAAACACATCTTTCCAACAAAGATCCATACAGACTGAAAGTGAAAGGCTGGAAAAAGATATACCATGCCAACAGAAATGAAAAAAGAGTGGGCGTATCCATCTTAATATCAAACAACATAAACTTTACCACAAAAACTGTTAGGAGAGACAAAGAGGGCCACTATATAATGATTAAAGGATCAATTCAACAGGAAGATATAACAATAATCAATGTATATGCACCTAATTACAGGGCACCGGTTTATTGAAAAGATTTGTTAAGGGACTTAAAGGGAGACTTAGACCCCAATACAATAGTTCTGGGGGACTTTAATACTCCACTCTCAGAAATAGACAGATCAACAGGACAGAAGATCAACAAGGATACAGTAGATTTAAACGACACTATAGCGCAAATGGATCTAACAGATATCTACAGAACTTTTCATCCTACACAGAAAGCATTTACATTCTTCTCAGCAGTACATGGAACCTTCTCTAGGATCGACCACATACTAGGCCATAAAGCAAGTCTCAGCAAATTCAAAAGAATTAGAATCATACCATGCAGCTTCTCAGACCATAAAGGAATGAAGTTGGAAATTAGCAACTCAGGAATCCCTAGAGCATATGCAAACACATGGAGATTGAACAACATGCTCCTGAATGAACAATGGGTCATAGAAGAAATTGAAAGAGAAATCAAAAACTTTCTGGAAGCAAATGAGGATAACAGCACAACATACCAAAACTTATGGGATACAGCAAAAGCAGTGTTAAGAGGAAAGTTTATATCAATAGGTGCCTACATCAAGAAATTGGAATGCACAAAAATCAACAGCCTTTGTATACACAGGCAATGCCATGGCTGAGGAAGAACTTCTAAGATCAATCCCATTCACAATAGCTACAAAAACAATCAAATACCTTGGAATAAACTTAACCAAGGATGTTAAAGATCTCTACGATGAAAATTACAAAACCTTAAAGAAATAAATAGAAGAGGATACCAAAAAATGGAAAAATCTTCCATGCTCATGGATTGGAAGAATCAACATCATCAAAATGTCCATTCTCCCAAAAGCAATTTATACATTCAATGCAATACCAATCAAGATACCGAAGACCTTCTTCTCAGATCTGGAAAAAATGATGCTGAAATTCATATGGAGGCACAGGAGACCTCGAATAGCTAAAGCAATCTTGTACAACAAAAACAAAGCCAGAGGCATCACAATACCAGATTTCAGGACATACTACAGGGCAGTTGTAATCAAAACAGCATGGTACTGGTACAGAAACAGATGGATAGACCAATGGAACAGAAAGAAACACCAGAAATCAATCCAAACATCTACAGCCAACTTATTTTTTTTTAACAGGCAGAGTGGACAGTGAGAGAGAGAGAGAGAGAG
Organism: Oryctolagus cuniculus; assembly: GCF_964237555.1. Classification (NCBI taxonomy): domain Eukaryota; kingdom Metazoa; phylum Chordata; class Mammalia; order Lagomorpha; family Leporidae; genus Oryctolagus; species Oryctolagus cuniculus. Next base: position 88,747,711 of record NC_091438.1, read on the forward strand.
AGAGAGAGAGAAAGGTCTTCCTTTTGCCATTGGTTCACCCTTCAATGGCCACTGCGGCCGGCACAGGATGTGACTACGTCTTTGGGCAGTCACTGAGGGTAGCTCCAAGTGCTCGGGGTTCCCTGATTCCCTGGTGAGGGTCATTGTTGCAGGATTCATGCTCACATCAAAGACTGCACCATCCATTCTGTGGTTCTTTTGGCAGTTCAGATGAATATTGTACCCACCGGGGCTAGTGCCTAGGCATTAGTCTCCTTGGAAGATTGAGTTGAGAGTGAGACTATACCAACAGAGCAGATTAAACCTCCATTCTGAGAGAGAGAGAGAGAGAGAGAGAGAGAGAGAGAGATTTACCATGTCCAACTTGGGTGTCTCTTTGGATATGCCCCTCACTCTGGAGAGCTGAACAGAGGTCTCTGGACACACCAAGCACATGCCTCAGGGTATTCATGGAAAGAGCACACATTCCACTAAGCCACAGAGGCATAGTCCAGAGATAAATGCCACCACAGGGGAAAAACAAGAACAACAAGCATCTCCACAAATTCCTAAAAATAAATGCAGGAATTCAAAAAACAAGAATAAAAGATAATATGACACCCCAAAGGAACACAGCAACTCTTTAATACTATAATGTAAATGTGAAGAGATTGAAGAAATGCCAGAAACAGAATTCAAAAAATTGATCGAAGGATTACTTAGAAGTAATCAGAAGCAAATGCACAAACTAAAGAAATCCATATATGACATGAAAGAAAATTTTTCCCATGAAATTGAGATATTAAAGACAAATAAAAATGAAATATTCGAAATGAATAATTCAATAGATCAAATAAAAAATACACTGGATAAGCTGATGCTGTGACACAGAAGGTTAAAGCCCCAGCCTGCAACACTGGCATCCTGTACAGGCGCAGATTCGAGTCTTGGCTGCTCCACCTCCAATCCAGTTCTCTGCTATGGCCTGGGAAAGCAGTAGAAGATGAACCAAATCCTTGGGCCCTTTACCCACATGGGAGACCTTGAAAAAGATCCTTGCTCCTGGCTTCAGATTGGCTCAATTGCAGCCATTGCAGCCATTTAGGGAGTGAACCAGAAAATGGAAGACCTCTCTCTCTTTCTCTTTCTCTCTCTCTTTCTCTCTCTCTCTCTCTCTCTCTGTGTGTGTGTGTGTGTACCTCTCTGTGTAACTCTGTCTGTTAAATAAATAAAATAAAACTTCAAAAAAAAATGCAGTAGTAGAAAGTCTTAACACCAGACTTGATGAGGCAGAAGAAAGAATATCTGAGTTAGAAGACAGATCTATGCAAATTTTACAATCAGAAGAAGAAGAAGAAATTAGAAAACTGAAAAACAGTGTTGGATATTTATAGGATACTATCAAATGACCCAACATACAGGACTTAGCCATGGAAAGAGAGAATGGAACAGAAGGTCTTTTTTAGTGAAATAATTATAGAAAATTTTCCTAATTTGGAGAAAGAAAGGGATGTCCAAGTACAGGAAGCACATAGAACTCCTAATAGACATGACCAGAAAAGATCCCCATCATGATACATTGTAGTCAAACCCTCCATAGTAAAACATAAAAAAAAAGATTCTAAAATGTGCATAAGAGAAATGTCAGATTACTTTCAGAGGATCTCCCATTAGTCTAACAGCTGACTTCTCATCAGAAACCCTACAAGCTAGAAGAGAATGATGAGATAGCTTCCAAGTCTTAAGAGAAAAAAAATTTTCAACTCAGAATACCATACCCTGCAAAGCTCTCATTTATGAATGAAGATAAAATTAAGACTTTCCATAAAAAACAGAAATAGAAAGAATTTGTCACCACCCGTCCAGCCTTACAAATGAAGTTTAAGGATATGCTACACGCAGAAACACAGAAACATGGTCATCACTATGAAAGAAGGTAAAGGCAGAAAATCTCCCAGTAAATCCAAAGTAACCAACAGGAATAGTTATGAAAAATGGCAGGGCCAATCCATTATAAATCAATAGCCAGATAGAGGGGTTGGCGCTGTGGCACAGCGGGTTAACGCCCTGGCCTAAAGCGCCGGCATCCCATATGGGCACTGATTCTGGTCCTGGCTGCTCCTCTTCTGATCCAGCTCTCTGCTAAGGCCTGAGAGAGCAGTGGAGGATGGCCCAAGCCCTTGGGCCCCTGGACCCTTGTGGGAGACCAGGAAGAAGCTCCTGGCTCCTGGCTTCAGATCAGCGCAGCTCCGGCCACTGTGGCCAATTGGGGAGTGAACCATCAGATGGAAGACCTCTCTCTTTCTCTCTCTCTCTCTCTCTCTGCCTCTCCTCTCTCTGTGTAACTCTTTCAAATAAAAAATAAATAATTCTTTAAAAAAATAACCAGCTAGAATGTAGATGGCCTCAGTCTCCAGTTAAAAGATATAGACTGGCTGAATGGATTAAAAAACAAAACCTATCTATTTGCTGCCTACAAAAAACACATCTCACCAACAAAGATACATGAAGACTGAAAGTGAAAGGATGGAAAAATATATTCCACGCTAAGAAACCATCCTAATATCAGACAAAATAAACTTGAACATAAAAACTGTTAAAAGAGACAAAGATTAAGGAATCAAGGGAGATGTGACTATAATAAACATATATGCACCTAATTACAGGGCAACTGGCTATTTTAAAGAAATATTAATGGATCTAAAGGGAGATATAGATTCCTATACAATGTAATGGGGACTTCAATACCCCACTTTCAGCAATGGACAGAACAGACAGAAAATCAACAATGAAACAACAGTTAATTGACACTATGGACCAAGTGAACCTAATGGATATCTACAGAATTTTTCAACCTATGGTTACAGAATACACATTCTTCTCACCACCAGTGTATGAACTTTCTCTAGGATTGATCACATGCTGGCCATAAAGCAAATTCCAACAAATTCAAAACAATTGAATTCATACCAAGCATCTTCTCTGATCACAATGTAATTAATCTGGAAACCAACAACTCAGGAGTCTCTAGACCATACGCAAACACATGGAGACTGAACAGCATGCTCCTGTATGAACAGTGGAACATAGAAGCAATCAAAAGAGAAATCAAAAAACTGTTAAGGAACAATTTTTTTCCATACTATTTGTTGAATCCTTTAGTTACTATGGAGTTAATCTTATGTGTATAAAGTTAATTGAAAAAAGGACCTTAGCATAAAATAAGAATGGGAATAGGAGAGGGAGGAGGAAGAATAGTGTGAGTGTAGTTGGGATTGTAGGTACAGTAGGAAGAATCACTATGTTCTTAAAGTTGTATTTATGAAATGCATAAAGTTTGCATGCTTTAAATAAAAGGTTTCTGGGAGGAAAAAAAAGGAAATATAAGCCTGGGAACTGCTGCTGGCAAGTCATGTGTTCATTTATGTAGCTTGGCAAAAATGGAAAGCTGGTCTGTAGCAAAGAGAAGAGTGGAACAGTCATACAGAAAGGCCCTGAGATGTGTAGCTAAGTAACTACCTGATGCCCACCGAGTCCCTGATTTTATTCATCCACAAGAGTCAGCCGTATACCTGTTTCAAACATTAACTGCTCTCATGTCCTTGTATTACATTCTCTTTTTTCTTAAACTAATTAGAGATATTTTCACATATAAAAAAAAGAAGCTGAAAGAAACTATTAAAATTATTTAGAAGGTTGGTCAGAAGCCCAAGAAGAGCAAAATAAATGAAAGCAGGCTTTTTTGGGGGTAGGGTTGAGTGGCAAACTGGGTCCAGAATGATAGGAAGAGTTTAGGATAAGAATGAATTCATCTTATGGAGTGTGAAATGTATTTCTCAGTGATTTTTCAGAGGAAGGTTTAAGTAGAGTGTTATTATCTAAAATCATATGTTTGTGAATTGGAAAGTGATCATTATTCAGGAAAATAGAGTTCCCATGTGTCATCTACTTTGGCTCAGGAAAAGGTTTATTAATTGAAGATCAGAAAAGGAATATGTGCTAATACTCAAACTTTTTCTTGAGGAAGGATGAGACTCAAACATGCTTATACTGTAAGAGAGAAAAGAGGTAATTTATAGGATATTTCACATCCAAAGAATTGATCTTGAACAGAGGAATCTTTTTAATCTCTAAGATAGGTTAACAAGATGGGCAACCTTATAGGCATTAGTAGGAAATGGGAAGAATATTTGAAACAATTCCAACTGGACTCAGCTTACCTCTATTTTTGTTGTTGTTGATGAAATAGAGCCAAAATCAATGGTTGATGAGGATGTTAGAGATTGGATTGGAAGACAGTGGTAAAGAATAGAGATACTTGTTCCATTGGGGGATAGTTAAAAACCCAAAGAAGAACTGGCAAAAATGGCTACAGGGACAGAAGAATCTATTGTGAAAGCAGAATTCATTAAAATAATCAAACAAAAGCTAGGAGCCAAGAGCTTCTTCTGGGTTTCCCACATGGATGCAGGGGCCCAAGTACTTGGGCCATCTTCCACTGCCTTCTCAGGCCATTAGCAGAGAGCTGGATTGGAAGAGGAACAGCCAGGACATGAACCAGTGCCCATAGGCCTCCATCGTAGATGATGTTGATTTCCTGCAGAAGTTGGCCCACTTCCTTTCTGAGTTAAACACACACCTGGCCCAGAATTCCAAGAAATTGAATGGATGGTCAGGTAACAGCAGGAGAATCTGCAGGCACAGCTGCTTTCCCACATCAACAGGGGAAACCAGCAGACTTGTGTGAATGTGCTTTGAGTTGCTGCAGAGTTTCATGCCCTGAATCCTCCTTCCAAATGTAAAATGATTATGTCTGCTGTTTTATATTTTCCTTCCAAAACCCGCAGGGATGCAGGAAAGGAAACTCTGAGAAGCATAGCTGAAGCTTGGTTGAGACCATTGAAATACACTATGGTACTGATTCTTAATATTTTTAAAAATCCTTTCTGGAAGTCTTTAAGGGTGGGAGAGACAATTGAATGAATTTTATTGTCAGGAGCTGAAGGTGGGAAGAAGAGAGTTGGCCACATGCCTTGGTGTTGGAATTCAGGTGTAAGACAAATCAAAGAGGCTATTAAAGTTTTAGGAATAAACCTGAATGGAGGACAGCTCTGTGATCCTGGCCTCTTTTTGGGTCAGGGTATACGGCCAATATATTCATGGCTAGGCTGTTCTCTAAGGGAAATGGAGAAAGCAGAGAAATAAAGATGATCATAATCACATCAACTTAATAGAGCATTCACCTAGGGAATACCACAAAGAAATAAAAGAGTTTATGCAACCAGATAATGTTTCCCATAACCGAGCTCCAAAAATTCACTCCTTCTTGAAGCTATCTCCAAACTAAGCCCACTTGGCTTCTTTTAGTCTCAATCACTCTAAACTTCTTCCTGTGTACTTTCCCGAATACTGCACACTTACACAAATGTCTCTTTACAGCTTCCATCTGGCAGATGTTTCTGTTATTTGAGTTTATGATTTCATAGGTCCGCCTTGTCTTCTTTGTATGGCTGTCGGCTCCCCAGGAGCAGCAATGGCTTCTTGCTCATTTTGTAACACTCCTTCAAATGTTGCTCCTCATATGTGGGTCACTTACCCAACACTGTTGATTGATTTGGTGAGATTTGTCTTGTTTTCATAAACTCTTGATTCAACTGGAGCAATTTGATAAACTCTTCCACAAAAACAGCTGAAATAGTACAATGAAAGGGACACCCAGGGTGGGTGTTTGGCACAGCAAGTAAGATATCACTTGGGAAGCCCACATTTCATATCAGAGTACCTGGGTTTGAGTCCTGGCTCCACTTTTATTCCCAGCTTCCTGCTAATGTGTGTCCTGGAAGATAACAGGTAATGTCTAAAGTAGTCAGGTCCCTGCCAACCATGTGGGAGTTCTCAGCTCCCAGGCTTGTCCTGGCTGAGCCCGTTATTTCAAATACCTAGGGAATGAACCAACAGATGGAAAATCTGTCTCTCTTTGCTTTTAAGATAGATAGATAGATAGATAGATATTTAAAAGAGCGACCTTCAAAATAAAATGTATGTCAGGGGGCCAGTTTTATGGTGTAGCAGGAGAAATTGGTTTTGTTTTAGTTTACTATAATCAACATACCCTTATCACATTCTGTTCTTAAAAGTTTGCTCCCCTCAAGCAAAATTGCTATGAACTTTGCAAGGAGACTATCCCATTTGCTCTGCTTGAAGTACTGCTCTTGAGTCTTTCTTCTGCATTGTCACTGGGTTTTATATCTATTGACACTTTTTGTATAACTCCTTTCCTACTCCTTCCCTGTCAGAATTTACTCTCTATCCATCTATCTATCAATCAATCACCTATCATCTATCATTCAAATTTATTTCCCTCTAAACTGCATTAGAAATATTTATTATTAGTGTCTTTTCTACATGGTCAAGAATGCTACTATAGCATGACACCTATTTCTTGAATTTAAAAAAAAAATAAAAAAGCATGTGAACTACCCCAAATCATAGTCTATATAAACTTTATCTCTCTGAATGGAGCCATACAATAATATCAAAACTTGCATAATGCGCCCTCTAATATCCTTCCTCCCTCCCTCCCTCCCTCCCTCCCTCCCTCCCTCCCTTCTCTTTCCCTCTCTCTTGCTCCTTTTCTCTTTCTCTCTCTCCCTTTCTTTCTTTTCTTCTTTCTTTCTTTTTCTTTCTTTCTTTCTTTCTTTCTTTTCCTCTCTCTCTCTCTTTCTTTCTTTCTCTCCATTTTTTATAAATGACAAGAATGAGGAAAAATAAGTAAAGGAAGTCCTGGGAAACTGAATGTTCTCCAACAGACCTAACTGGTAACAAATTTTACAGCCCCACCACCAAAAAAATTGCTATACAGCCCGAAATATCTGGGAATGCTTCACGTATGAGAGAGGTATGTGTGCTATTATCAGCCTCAATCATATCTATTCCATTGTTTAGTAGCTGTAATAACTTGTTAATTCTTCTCTCTGACCTTTATATTTAGTTAGTTACTTAGTTAGTTAGTTAGTTAGTTAGTTTAAAGGCAGAGTTATAGAGAGGCAGAGAGAGAGAGAGAGGTCTTCCATCCGCTGGTTCACTCCCCAAATGGCCACAATAGCCAGAGCTGTGCTGAACCAAAGCCAGGAGCCAGGAGCTTCTTCTGGATCTCCCACGTGGGTGCAAGGGCCCAAGGACTTGGGCCATCTTCTAGTGCTTTCCCAGGCCACAGCAGAGAGCTGGATCAGAAGTGGAGCAGCTGGGACTCAAACAGAAACCCATATGGGATACCAGCACTGCAGGCGGCGGCTTTACCCACTATACCACAGCACCAGCCCCTATATTTTTCCTTTTAAAATGTGAATATTGCCACCCAACTCATAATTGTGTCTATTGATACACAAGTTATCATATGAATACCTAGAATGTCACAAAGCACTTACAGTCTCAACAGTGTCAAATTTCAATTCTATTTATGATACCTTTTTATCTTTTCTGTTCCCAGACAAATGCTAGTGATTTCTAAGGGCCCAACTTAAATCTCATTTTCTCCTGGAAATCAACATCATGTATGCCCATGATTTCTTCTTTCTTTCGATCTGTAATGTGCTTGTGAGCCTCCCAGTGTATTTCAACAGTTTGATCACGGACTCTTTTTAATGTCAAAGCTATTTTTCCATGTGATAATAACTGTTTTAAGAATACATTAATTGGCTGGCACCACGGCTCAATAGGCTAATCCTCCACCTGCAGCACCGGCACCCCGGGTTCTAGTCCCGGTTGGGGCGCCAGTTCTGTCCTGGTTGCTCCTCTTCCAGTCCAACTCTCTGCTGTGTCCCAGGAGTGCAGTGGAGGATGGCCCAAGTGCTTGGGCCCTGCACCCCATGGGAGACCAGGAGGAAGCACCTGGCTCCTTGCTTTGGATCAGTGTGGTGTGCCACCGCAGCACGCCGGCCACAGCTGCCATTAGGGGGTTAACCAACGGAAAAGGAAGACCTTTCTCTCTGTCTCTCTCTCTCACTGTCCACTCTGCCTTTAAAAAAAATAATAATACATTAATTGAAGTGATGCATATTAACAAAAACCCAACCGTTAATAGCATTGTTATTTACAGCATTATGTATAAAAAACCTATTTATAGATAAATGCAATTGTATACTTAGTTGAGAGACACACTTAGAGAACTTGAGGACTTATTGACTCAATGACTGAATAGCCACCTTGTGGCTCCACCTCCCCAATTCTTTCTCCCCTTCCATTGCATGCTCTTCTGTCCAGCTAAACCTTTCATGGTTACCATATTTGGTACATAGCTTATTAGTTACTGAACTTTGTTTTTCCACCAATTTGTCACTTCATACTGTATCTACACATATATTTCATGTGTTTGAACAAATCTTTAAAATATATGGGCTGTGGATCCCATGATAACTGTGAATCTATCTAATTTACTTCTTCCTTTATCCACTATAACCACATGATGTGTGTTTAATAGTGAATGCATGAATCTCCAGTATGCATTGTTCTGAATATAAAAGTACAAAATTTTATTAGTTATTCCTGTTGGTGTTGAGAGGCTTATGTTTTAGATTAGAAGAAGTAGGACATATTGGAAATATGTTCGCTCAAATCCTTCAAGAAGTAAATGCCAGGTGGGATGATTTTATTAGGATGCAAAAATTTTATTAGGAGAAATGTCTGAGACAAAATGAGGAAGGAGCACAAAGGCAAAGAGAAATATCAAATGTGGATATAGATTTAATCTGAATGAAGGAGCCAGGAAAGAAAAATTGGGTGTGAACTTCCAAGATTGCCATGTAGTTGAACAAAGCCATTGAGAGGCTTCTCCATCCAGTTGGATGACAAAGGAGCTTCCCCTACCCATCTCCCAAGGAGGGATCCTGCTTTAGCATCCCTGCCTCCTGCAGCCCCTGCCTTGAGCAACCTGAAGGACTCCTACCTTCACAGTACAGTGGTCAGTAGATTGGTAAGTGCATACTCTGAGTCCCATTTGCAAGATACAATCTTAAGTATTTCACATGTGGTTCGCAGAGAAATACACATTTGATAAAATAATATAGTTCATGGTTCTAATCAGGTTGTTTGCAAATATTTTATTTGTACATGCTACTATAGATAGCATACATTTAATATGTTTTTAATATGTGGAAACCCTCCTCTGAAATAAGCACCTTTATTTTATTTTTCACCCAACATACCTTGTGCATGTATTAGCTTTGTATGTGTAACATTTCTTCTAAACACACATTTTTATTTTACTTTTGACTCAGCATAAATTACCCCAATCATAATTTATGACAAATCTGCTGATACTTTCAGTAACTAAATTTTAGCTGAACCATAATTCCTCCATCTGTAAAATTAAGGATTAGTCTGCCTGGTCTTTAAAATTCCATCTTCTCTTTTAAATATTATGTGTTTGAGAGAGCGAGAGAGAATGAGTGCTCCCATCTGCTGTTTCACTCACCAAATGTATAGAATGGTTGGGGATTGTCCAAGCTGAATCTGGGGGCCAGGAACTCAACCCACTTAGCATGTGTGTGGCAGGAGCACAATAATTTGAGTCATCACCATTTCTTCCTGGATTTTGCTTTAGCAGGAAGCTGGAATAGGAGTGGAGCAAGACCTGCAACTTAGGCAAAGAATGGGTTGTGGGAGTCTTAACAGACATCTTAACACTAGACCAAATGCCAATATCATCATTTTCACTTAGATGCAAATTCATACAGGCTTGCCCAAAGTCATATAGCCATTTATGGATATAGGATTCAAAGCAAATCTGAATGAGTGGTCTTAATTTCTGAGTTAATACAAAAAAAAATAAAACTCCAGATACTTTCATTAGTCCAGTATAATCATAGCTACATTAGCAGCAGTACACAATTCCATATCACATAAGAACATCCAAGGAGCTTCTGAAAAATGCTTTTAATGAGTACGTCTCACTCTCACTGGGAATGTTGTTGGGACATTGAAATCTCCATTAGAAGAAGTTGTCAAGGAGACGCTGTCTTAGGTGGTGAGATGGACCATTAAGAAAAATCGAGGACAGAATTTGTGCTTCAGGCTGACTAACATAGCTGATTAAGAACTAGGACGACATGACAAGGCAGCTGTATCCACTCCACCCTACTCCTTCTGCAAATATTTTTAACTCTCTCCTCCAAATTTCTTTTTAGAGATATATATGTAGAGAAATTGAAACCTAGTTATGATAAAATATTTACATAAAATTTTTATGATACATTCTATTACTTTATCCTCCATATTATTATAATTCAATGTAACATTACATTTAAAAAATATTGAAAGAAAAATACATCAGTTTAAGGATGGTTATGCATGGGTGATAGCATAATGTGAATTTTCATATATTTTTTTGGTAACTTTGTATAACTTCCAAATTTCCAGTAAAATATGCACATACTACCTTTGAATATTTTTAAAGCTCTTTAACAATTTATCAACTTAAATTTGACAATTTCTTTGTATATTTGAATATTTAATCCTGAATCATCTATCATATTCGATAGAAGTTTCATTGACAAACGTATTCAGACAAAAAAATTGCTCCAATCTACAGCAATAATCAAATAGTGACATTGATTTCTACAATGTTTTTGAAAATAAATTCATTTTCTTCTACAATATGCTCTGATTTAATGAATATTTAATTATGTGAAACGAATACAACTAATTACAGTAGTTTTCCTATAAGGTTATTAAAATACTAACCAGAGTGTCTTGGGAGAGTTCTCAATACTCATTTCGACATCAAATACCTTTTTCCTATTATTGTTTTCCAAAGAGCCTGTTCCGTTTCTGAGATCTGGTAAAGAATTTTCTCTGTGGAGAAAAAAATGGCAGATTTCATTATTTTGATGTTTCCTTTTTAATTTGCATCCTTAAAGGAGTGTTACTTCATTCCAATTCATGAGTTTACTCGTTTGCATTAAGTTCGATGTGTCTAGAATTTCATGACAGTGCATTTAAACTATTCAGTCACATCTACCTCTTCTGGGAAATTTTGACATCTTTCTGCAGTGTGCTTGTAAATTTTTTGTGGTTTTCCCTTTCAAATTCAGTAGTAGATCATCAAGCCTTTGAATATGGTAGCTTTGGCAGTTGTCAAAGCAAAAAGCCAAATATGTTTCCAAATATAACTGACGTTCCTCCACTGAAGGGAAAACTTCTATTTAATGAAGAGTAAATTAATCAAATTATTTTTCTGTATTCCAGAGAAGTAAATTACTACAATTAAATTATTCATGTAGATTAGGTCTAAACAGCCACAGCTATCATATTCAGAAATATCTTAAGGAAACTATTTGAAAGCCTTAACTCTGAGAAATATGATCTAGAAGCATCTTCCCAGGAGAAAGCGCATGAGCACTAAATGAGAGTGGAGTACTTCTAAATAATGGAGTTTCTGATAATTATTTCTGCAACCTGAGTGCTTCCAACATGAATAGTAATGCACTGAAAAGTGAAGGGTTTTTTTAACCTTGTATATGCATGAGTAACTTTCTTCGTTATGTAATATTTATTAACTCCCCACGCTAAGTTAGGCCTCTGTTAATCATACACATTATGAAACCAAGGTGACGTATTTGAGAATTAGCCAAAACAACCCAGATATCACAAAGATACAGTAAACTGGTAATGTATGATTTTTTAGTAGCTGTGTCACTTTTATCCTCCTGGCTTGTTTTTACATTTTGTTTTTCAGTAAAAAGAGAAATTTTCCTTATAAGAAAAAGAGACTTTGGTTCATATTCTTTACTAAATATGGGTTTAAGAGCAAGTTGATGGTGTCCCAATTTCATAATCTACAGAGGAAGATAAAAATATGTTCTTAAATGGGTAGGCTTTTATCCTAATGGTCAAGGTGAAAGTTAAGATGCTGGTGTCCCATAGGAAATGCCTGGGTTCAATATCCAGTTTGGCTCCTAACTCTATCTTTCTGCTAATGTAGACCCCAGGAGGTAGCACTGATGGCTCCAGTAATGGAGCTCCTGCCACCTACACAGGAAACTTGGATTGAGTCCCTGGCTCCTGGCTTTGGCCAGACCCAATGTAGTCCCCATGGGCATCTGGGGAGTAAATTAGTAGATGGAAGCTGTGTGTATGTCTCTCCCTGCCTGTCAGATGAGCAAATTTTAAAACTTTGAAGAATGTAGGGCTGGCGCAGTGGCTCAGTAGGCTGATCCCCTGCCTACGGCGTCAGCACCCCAGGTTCTAGTCCCGGTTGGGGTGCTGGAGTCTGTCCCAGTTGCTCCTCTTCCAGTCCAGCTCTCTGCTGTGGCCCGGGAGTGCAGTGGAGGATGACCCAGGTGCTTGGGCCCTGCACCCACATGGGAGACCAGGAGGAAGCACCTGGCTCCTGGCTTTGGATGGGTGCAGCACGCCGGCCACAACATGCCGGCTGTAGGTGCCACTTGGGGGGTGAACCAATGGGAAAAGGAAGACCTTTCTCTGTCTCTCTCTGTCTTACTGTCTAACTCTGCCTGTCAAAAAAAAAATTTTGAAGAATCTATGTATCAGTATCTGGAGTTGTTCAATGTATTACATTAAAAAAAGTAAGGTACACATGCCAAATGCTCATGTATAAGGACTTTTAGTCTATCATTTTTTGTATTAGCAAAGATAATACACAACCCAAATGTTCATGGGCAGGAAATTAGTAAAATACATACAATAAAATATATAGCCATAAAAAAGAAAGACTGAATTATTTTTATATTAATACAACATGATAATTGCACAAAATAAAATGTTAAAAGAGTGTATAAAATATGCTAGAAGAGACTGTTCATGGAAGAATTTTGTCCTTAGTGTGTTTTTCATATGTAAAATTTATATTTTATTGAAAGTTCCTAATTACTCTAGTGTGTGGTAATAGTTTTTAAAATTTGGAAATGGTTATCACAAGTCTATACTGTACTAGAATATTGATTTATCATAGCTACTGCATATGCTGTTCCACAATCATTTCAACTTAAAATGTACATATTGTTCTGCCAATATATGTCTAGGGACTTATAAAAATTTAGCATTATCATGTAATTGCAACCTTGGGAGGGTATAAAATATGATTTCACATAAATAGTTATTTAGAGACTTCTACAGATTGTTTCTCTGACATAGTAGAGCCATTCTTTCCTGTCTTGTAAATGTAAGTGCTTAAGAACCTTTGAAAGCCCATGTTAACTGGAATGGCTATTCCAGAGGTACTAGGGGGAATGACGCAGATTAATTATCCACATGAGTTAAGGATATGTCCCTAAACTATGTAAATTGATTAGATAATTAGACCAACAGGGATGAATTTCTAATTTTCCACATATCAGCCTTTCCATATATGAAATCAATCTGAGGGAATAATTTCATGACAAAAAAAGAAGTGTGAACAAGGCAGGAAGACGAGGGAGTTTAGGAATCATTCCTAACATGGTGAATGGGGGAGTGTTTCTCAAAGGTAGTGTAAGACTTAACACAGAATTATGAAAATTTCAGGCATATATTCACTTCCTCATTCTTTAAAAATATCACATTGTGAGCACAGGTACAACTTCCAATTTCTTTGCCATATTAAACACAAAAGAAAAATGTATTTTCTCTTTCCCCCCATATGTCAGCCTTTCAGGAAGCTCAGCAAATTGAACTCCTTTTGGGCAGATTCTTGGAAGTAACCTGACTATTTTTTAAATCAAGTAGCACCATTATAAACAGTACTTATTTCTATCATTTTTTCAGCTAGAAAGCTTCATTAAAGACATGAAGTGCCAAAAGTACAAAAGAAATGATTCACAATATGACATTCAAGACATAGAAGGATTCAGTGTTACTCGGTATGTTCACCCTAAGATGACTTCAAATATTAAGTTGAGGCAACATATTTAAAATAAAACTTATTTTGTAAAATTTTTATCTACATACATTTGTTTGCTAAATGAATAAACTGGAATTTTGTTGAAGGAAAGAAGTTTGTTATCAATCAAATGAATCAATTATCATTATATGTACTTGTTTGTATATATAAAAACTTCTATTTTAAACACACAAGAAAATGTACAGTGTGTTTCAATTAACTATAAAAACAAAAACTGTCTAATAAGTCTAAAATGAAAGAAATCAGATAAAAAGAAAAAATATCAGATAATGACCTAATCAATATCATACTATAGTTTGTCTTTTGTTTAATTTGGGTTGTGTGTGTTTTTTTGTGAGGCCTCCTAAAACGTGTGATCAAAGAGCAAAGTCTAAACAGACCATTTTTCCTATCTACTCATACAATGATGTGGGAAAGGGTACAACATTGCTGTAAAGCAGGATAAGTCTAGAGAGCACATGGACAATATCAGGACTGTGATAATAATAACAATAATAATTTAGCATGCTGGAAATTTGCTGACAAAGTGGATTTTAGGTGCTTTTATCACAAAATGGGAGGTAGCTATACAAGATGATGGATTTGTTCACTTACATGACGTTATTAACCATTTATCATGTATGCATATATCAGTTCAGCATGTTATACACTTTAAGTATGCACAATAAAAATAATGTTTCAGGTATTTCATTTGGAAAATTACCTTTACAAGCAAAACATCCTTACCTTTATATTGCTCTAGCATTCTGAATTGTATTTGTTTGGTAGTGAACGCACTTGAGAAAGAAATACACTCCTAAGAAAATCTAGTTCTACCATAAAGTATAACGTGGGCTTACAAATAAAGCTAAGAAGGAACTAAAAAATTTCAAAAAATAGATACTGATAATACATAAGTAGAACTAAACAAGTATTGAGGAACATGGAAAAATGTTTGAAAGTTGAATGATATTTTGTGTTTTTTTTCCAGATTTATTTTTATTTATTTGAAAGACAGAGATACAGAGAGAGGTGGAGACAGAGAGAGAGAGAGGTCTTCCATCCGACGGTTCACTCCCCAGATGTCTGTAACGACCAGAGCTACACCGATCCGAAGCCAGGAACCAGGATCTTCTTCTAGGTCTCCCACTTGGATGCAGGGGCCCAAGAACTTGGGCCATCTCCTACTACTCCCCCAGGCCATAGCAGAGCGCTGGATTGGAAGAGGAGCAGCCAGGACTAGAACCGGCACCCCTATGGGATGCCAGCGCTTCAGGCCAGGGCGTTAACCCACTGCTCCACAGAGCCAGCCTTGAACGATATTTTGAAAGACAAAAACTAACAAATACCTCTTTCATATATTTTATATATAAGTTATACATTATTATTATATACTACATTAAACCTAGAATTTATACATATATATCATTAATTTAAAATTTATAGATTTAGATGCAATTAGCTCACTTCTGATAACCTCCCATAAAACTATAGGATGTTTGATTGGTAAACAAGTTCAGATTAATATTAGTATAGACAAAACTTCATAAAAATAACATTAGATTTTAGAATATCTACAACTCCACAGCTGATAACTTCAAATTTATGCTACAAAATATAACACTGTTTTTAGTTGTTTCAGAGTTACAGAGCCATCACTACTTCTAATTGAGGTAACTAGGTATTCCCTGGAGGAACTGTTAATTGTGGAGGATCTATAGACAGGAGGGTGTACTTTACAAACTCATCCTTAGAGACCATCTCTGGTGTCTTACAATATAATTGATTGTAATAAACTATATTTAAAACATGTTGCAAAATCCAAGGGAATGCTTTAATAGTCATAACAGAAACATTATTCTAAGAAAGACTAATCCTCAAACATGTTTCATATGAAAGCACAACAAAATATATCCTTCTAATTTCTCAAATCTCTAGAAATTCAAAATCCCTTCAGGTTTCTGTGAGTTGCAAAGAAAAGCTATTAACTTTCATTTATTTTCAAGACAGCATATTTGTGTAGGTTAGTTTTTAATTTAAACTACGTTTAATGCAGTTGCACTGGGCAATTGTTATCGATCATGTCTCTAGAAATGTAACCTTTAATTTTATTTTTATTACTTGTTCAAAATGTAAAACTTTATTCAAATGTCATCTTCCCTACTCTCTTTTTCATGAAAAGAAAAGTTGTTTTACTAAAATAGTATGAAAAAATGCTCAACATCACTAATCATCAAGGAATTCAATTCAAAATCACAAGGAACTCTCACCTCATTCCTGATATAATGTCTATTGTCAAAAAGAGAAAAGAAAAATGTTGGTGAGAATATGGAAAAAAGAAACTCTTACATACTATTGGTGAGAATGTAAATTGGTGTAACCATAAGGAAAACAGTGTAGAAGTTTCTCAAGAATTGAAAATGGAACTAAGAAAATGAAAATCAGTATGTTGAAGAGATAGTAACACTCTTATGTTGATTTCATCACTCTTTGCAATAGCCAAGGCATCGAATCACACTAAATGTCCATTAAGAGATGAATAGATGGGGCTGGCGCTGTGGCCCAGGGGGTTAATGCCCTGGCTTGAAGCGCTGGCATCCCATATGGGTACCAGTTCGAGACCCGGCTACTCCACTTTTGATCCAGCTCTCTGCTATAGCCTGTGCCCCTGCTCCGCATGGCAGACCCGGAAGAAGCTCCTGGCTCCTGGCTTTGGATTGGTGCAGCTCTGGCCATTGCGGCCAATCTGGGAGTGAACTATCAGATGGAAGACCTCTCTCTCTCTCTCTGCCTCTCTTCTCTCTGTGTAACTCTGACTTTCAAATAAATAAATAAATGTTTTTAAAAAAGAGATGCATAGATTAGAAAAGATTATAAATATATATATGTTTCGTGTGTGTGTGTGTGTGCATATACATATAAAGGATACATTAAAAAGAGTAAAATCTTGTTTTTAACAAGTATGTAACTCTTGAGGGTATATATTATTAAGTGAAATAAGTCGAGCACAGAAAGACAATTATTTAAGTTATTAGCTAATTTTACTCTTGTGAAATTTTTAAAAGTTGATCTCTTGAAAGGAGAGAGTAGAACGAGGGGTAATAGAGTCTGTAGTGATTACTGTGGAGAATGGTGATAGGAAGATTAAGTCCTAGAGATCTGTGATGCAGCTGGTGACTAGAGTTAATGAAAAGATATCATACTCTTGAAGAAGACAGAGAATGAATGTCAAGTTCTCACCCCAAAGAGAACTGTGTGAAGTCAGGCATTTGTTAACTGGCTGGATTTCACTATTCCACAATGTTTATATACTTTAAAACACATTGTACATGATAAACACATACACATATTTGCCAATTTAAAAAATTAAATAGATAAGGTGGTCTAGGAGAGTGCACGAGACTTTTCAACCAATGACGTTTCTATTCTCAGTGGCTGTGGAAGTGGAAAACCTTTCACCAAATATAATGAAAACAGTTTCCATTTCTCTATCCATTCTCCTGCCCTCCAATACCGCCACATATTCCTAAAATTTATCCATTTTCTCTTGCATCCACAGCGAGAGTTTCTATACTTCTGCCTTTCTACACTTTCTTTCCCATCTTATTATAGACACAGCAAAAATTGTATGTTAGCCAAATGCAGATGTCTTCATGCATGGGACTGTTAAGAAAAACTGGTTTGGAACATGGGTCCATGGGCTAGGCCTCTCTGCTAACTCCTCCACCCAAATGCACACTAAAGGGGAACTTGACATGACACACTATGTCTTAGGTCAACCTCAGTTCCTGAGCATGTTACCACATGCATAGAATCTATACATAACTCACACAGAGAATTTGCTTTTTCCCTACCCAACAATTTTTGCAAGATTCAATATAGTGGCCCTGCCAAATACATATTATACAAATACACACATATACACAGTACTTCAAATTGTTCAAAGAGGGAAGGAGGTTTGGCACAGTGTACAAGCTGTCTTTTGAGATGCACCTATCCCATGTTGGAGTGCCTAGGATAGAGGCTTGGCACATCTTCCAATTCTACCTTCCAGTCAATTCACACCCTGAGAGGCATCAGGCAACAGCTCAAGTAACTGTGTCCCTGACACACAAACAGGAGACTAGGACTGAGTTCCAGTTTCCTTGTTTCAGCTTGATCCAGTCTTGCCTGTTGCAGGCATTGGGGACTGAATCAGAAAATAGAATATACTCCATCTGTCTGTTTCTCTCTCTCTCTCTCTCTCTCTCTATCTCTATCTCTATCTCTATCTCTCTCTCTTATCTCTCTCTTTGGCTTTTGAATAAAATGAGAAAAAGTCACAGAAAATTGAATTAAAAGAGAAGGCTATTTTGGTACAAAGGATTTTGGAACCCATGTATACTTGTGTGTGTGTGAGTGTGTGTGTTTGCATACAAGCACTCGTAAAAGATCCAAACAAAACAGATTGTTTCCATGTTAAATCAATCATGGACAATTTGACCTAGAACTCTCAGCATCTCACACACAGACTCTGCTGACCAGTGGATCACAGACTGTTAATGACTTCCCTCATACTTCCCAAGCCTTGGAATTGTTCTTTTCTGCAATTAGGCTGGATTGTTCTGGGCATTTCCCAGTGACAATTTTATTGGAAAACTTAGGCTGACAGAATATCTCATCTCTGCTCCCACATTTACTTTGGGGTTTAGGACATAGTGATTCCATTCACACTAAATATTCAAACTTGTCACTTTAAAATATGCTTGTGGCAGCTCTGCTCCTCTTCTGCTCTGGAACAGAAGCTTTTCAAAGACCCAGCTGAGTGGATGCAGTCAAGGAAGCACATTTTAAAGTGACAGCTCTATATCCAAACTCCATGGTCTTAATGAAATCTTTATTCTACGAACTGAACTTTTTAACTTCACTAGAGCCACTGTGGTCTCCAGCCTCTCTCTGTTAATCATTTCCAAATCAAGTTCACGAGCAGGAGAGAGATCTCCAGGGTACTCCTGAGACAGGACTGCACTCAGCAATCTGTGGAAGCAGGCACCTCTGAGTACACTGAAGAACTTTCTCAAATATCTTAGGTTTGCAATTTTGAAGAACCTCTTTGGGTTTTAGTTATTACGAGGAAGAGAGAGAGAGAGCAAAGACACACACACAGAGAGAAAGTGAGCTTGTTTGGTAATAAGAGTTTTCAAAGGCCCATGCCATTACTAAAACATAAATAGTGTCCAATCTAAACGCTGGTAGATATCTGTGCACTTCTAACATTTGGATAGTACAATTAGTTTGGCAACCTCTGACTGTGAAAGACCATGATTGCTAACAGTAGAAGGGCTGTGGGTCGAAAATCATGATTTACTGCCAGCTTTGCTGGGGCACTGCTAGCAGGATACTTGGAACCAGTTCAAGTAGTTAGTCCCTGAAGAAGTTTCTATGAATGATGCTCACCCTCAAATTAACCTCAACAATTTAAAACTGTGGCAATGGAAATGGTTATTCCCAGACAGTCCCTGTTCTCTGAACTTCAGCCAGTTGCTGATTGCAATGTTTTCTCTTTGCCTGCTTATAGCTGATCACATGCACGGACTTCAGCAGTGCATAAATGGTCAGATACCACTGGTGTGGCAAGTTACCATTTCTGTAGAAACTATAAATTAACTCAAGTGCAGAAACAGTTGAAATCACTAAGAATCAGACATTGTACGACACCATCATAGTACAATCTTCTAAATTTACTGTCTACGCCTCAGTCTGGAGGATGGATATTATACTGTTGTGGGTGGTGCTCAATGGCTGGAAGGAGAGACAAGTTGAATCACTAACATATGCAAAAGTCTCTAGACACTGACCCATTTTTCTTCTGTGTATAATACTATTGCAATAATATATCCTTCTCATTAGAAGTAAAAATTCTTTTAGTTACAGTAGTTCTTAAAAATGGATGTTAAGTCTGGTTGGGATATGGTTTGACTGTGTACCCCACGAGTGCATATATTGGAAGCTTAGAGCTCAGCAGGGTGGAGTTGAGAGATGGTGGAACCTTTAAGAGGTGGGGTCCAGTGGGAAGCAGTTAAGGCACTGTAGGCACTGCCCTTGAAAAGAGTTAGGAAGTTCTCATAGACAATCCTGACCCCTGAAACTCTCTCTGACTTCCTGTGTCACCATGAGATCTCTCCTGTTTGCCTGTGCTCCAGCTATGATGCCATAAGAGTTGGAGCAGAGGCTGAACCAATGAGGCCATCCAACCTTGGCCTTTCCAGAACTCTGAACTAAATAATTTCTTTTCTTGATACTTTACATAGCCCCAGGAATCTTTATATAAGTGGAAAATAGAAAAACACAGCATGTGAGGGGTGAAGTCCAACTGCCTTGAGTTTGTTTCCTGGCTTTCTCATTGTATGTCCAGGATCAGGCTACTCTCTGTACCTCAGTTACTTCACTGCGGTCTGTGGGAATAGGCACAAAGCACTTAGAACAATGCCTAGCACATCCTGTTAGCTCTTATTGTTATTGCTTAAAGATAATGTTTTGCTTGATTTCCACAAATGCATAAGAAGAGAGACACATCTACATGGCTTGAAAGTAAAGAAATGTGTTACATAGTAAGGACTAGATATGATGACCATGGATAAATTTAGCCAGACACTTGACTTACAAACCTAAGCATCTCATCTTGGTTACTTCTGAAGATTGTTATGAGATTGAACAAATGTGAAGTGCCGTATGTGGAACCTACAAGTGATAGTTTTGGCTATTCATGATATTATTTTTGTTCATATGCTCTGCATTAAATAAAAATTAATCCCAATTATTTATGAGAAATTGGTTTCAATATAATAAGATGGCAAGAACAATATCATTAACATTGAAGCCAGGAAGAACCCTGGTGCCTCTCAGTTCTACCTTGTAACCCAAGACATGCTCCCTTTTTCATTTCTTTACCACATAGCTAAAATAATCAAATAAGAAAACTCCACCAAAAAAATCTTTTTTTTTAAATTTTTTTTTAACTTTTATTTAATGAATATAAATTTCCAAAGTACACCTTATGGATTACAATGGCTTCCCCCCCATAACGTCCCTCCCACCTGCAACCCTCCCCTTTCCCACTCCCTCTCCCCTTCCATTCACATCAAGATTCATTTTCATTTCTCTTTATATACAGAAGATCAGTTTAGCATACATTAAGTAAAGATTTCAACAGTTTCCTCCCACACAGAAACATAAAGTGAAAATAATAGATGAATTTTTAAATGATGATGAAATCAGATCAGACCTATTGTCATGTTTAATCCCAGTGAGAGTCAAGTTGGGAATTGCTCATTTCTTTTTTTTTTTTTTTAACAGAAGATCAGTTTAGTATACATTAAGTAAAGATTTCAACCGTTTGCACCCCCATAGAAACACAAAGTGAAATATACTGTTTGAGTACTCGTTATAGTATTAAGTCTCAATGTACAGCACATTAAGGACAGAGATCCTACATGAGGAGTAAGTGCACAGTGACTCCTGTTGTTGACTTTACAAATTGACACTCCTGTTTATGGCATCAGTAATCACCCTAGGCTCTTGTCATGAGCTGCCAAGGCTATGGAAGCCCCTTGAGTTCTCCGACTCTTATCTTGTTTCGACAAGGTCATAGTCAAAGTGGAGGTTCTCTCCTCCCTTCAGAGAAAGGTACCTCCTTCTTTGAAGACCTGTTCTTTCCACTGGGATCTCACTCACAGAGATCTTTCATTTAGGGTTTTTTTTTTTTTTTTTTCCCCAGAGTGTCTTGGCTTTCCATGCCTGAAATACTCTCATGGGCTTTTCAGCCAGATCCGAATGCCTTTAGGGCTGATTCTGAGGCCAGAGTGCTGTTTAGGACATCCGCCATTCTATGAGTCTGCTGAGTATCTCACTTCCCATGTTGGATCACTCTCCCCTTTATTTATTCTATCGGTTAGTATTAGCAGGTATTAGACTTGTTTATTTGCTCCCTTTGACTCTTAGTCCTTTCATTATGATCAATTGTGAACTGAAATTGATCACTTGGACTAGTGAGATGGCATTGGTACATGCCACCTTGGTGGGATTAAATTGGAGTCCCCTGGTATGTTTCTAACTCTACCATTTGGGGCAAGTCAGCTTGAGCATGTCCCAAACTGTACATCTCTTCCCTCTCTTATCCCCACTCTTATGTTTAACAGAGATCACATTTCAGTTAAATTTCAACACTTAAGAATAACTGTGTATTAATTACAGAATTGAACCAGTCATATTAAGTAGAACAGACAAAAAAAAAAAAAACTACTAAGAGGGATAATGTATTAAGTTGTTCATTAACAGTCAGGGCTATGCTGATCAAGTCACCGTTTCTCATAGTGTTGATTTCACTTCAACAGGTTTCCTTTTGGGTGTTCAGTCAGTTGTCACCGATCAGGGCGAACATATGGTATTTTTCCCTTTGGGACTGGCTTATTTCACTCAGCATGATGTGTTCCCGATTCCTCCATTTTGTTGCAAATGACTGGATTTCGTTGTTTCTTACTGCAGTATAGTATTCTAAAGAGTACATATCCCATAATTTCTTTATCCAGTCTTCCGTTGATGGGCATTTAGGTTGGTTCCAGGTCTTGGCTATTGTGAATTGTGCTGCAATAAACATTAGGGTGCAGACCGCTTTTTTGTTTGCCAATTTCATTTCCTTTGGGTAAATTCCAAGGAGTGGGATGGCTGGGTCGAACAGTAGGGTTATATTCAGGTTTTTGAGGAATCTCCAGACTGACTTCCATAGTGGCTTGACCAGTTTGCATTCCCACCAACAGTGGGTTAGTGTCCCTTTTTCCCCACATCCTCTCCAGCATCTGTTGTTGTACCCAAAGGAATTTAAATTGGCAAACAAAAAAATCTTTTAACATCTCCGATGAAGATATAACTACTCTTCAGTTAAACTGGGAATATATTTTTAAAGATTTAATTATTTATTTGAAAAATAGAGTTACAGAGAGAGGTAGAGACAGAGAGAGAGAGACCTTCCATCCGTTGGTTCCCTCCCCAGATGGCCACGATGGCCAGAACTGAGCCGACCCGAAGCCAGGAGCCAGGAGCTTCTTCCAGGTCTCACACATGGGTGCAGGGGCCCAAGGACTTGGACCATCTTCTACTGCTTTCCCAGGCCATAGCGGAGAGCTGGATCAAAAGAGGAGTAGCTGGGACTAGAACCGGTGCCCGTATGGGATGCCGGCACTTCAGGCCAGGGTTTTAACTAGCTGAGCCACAGCACCAGCCCCAAAATGGGAATATTTTTAAAATATTTGCAGTCTGTCCTCTCTTGCTTACTTAAAATTACTGTTTTTCAACTCAATTGTTTCAATTTCGGATCTACTGATTCTTTCAGAATCTCTTGCTTCTTCTTGTATATCATATCTTGTACTCTGCCTTCTAACCCATTAAACTTTTTCTTTTGGTTTTTCCAGGCTTAACATTTCTGCTTTTTTTCTACTCTTTCTCATATTACCCTGTTTTGAGTTTCTTCTTCATTCTAACTGCCCTTCTCTGAGATTGTTCCACTCTTGGGAATTTTCTCCTAATATGTAATGACTTATGGAAGATAATGCTCCACTGTAAATCCTTTCAGAACATGGTAAGGGGAAATATTACTTCTCTCTTTAACATTATATTTCCATTATGTAGCCTAAAATCAAATTAGCATTCCTGGCAACTGAATCACAATCTTGACTACTTGACAAGTTTATAGTCAAGATGCTCCTAAATGTCTTATAAATTGATCTTATTAATTTCCCATCCTGCACTTTCCACAGCTGCATCTTAGAATCGAAAAATAAGGCTGTGCATTTGTCCCTAGTGATTTCCAACTGTTAAACTCAGACCTTTGTCTACCCTATGTTTTTTCAGAGTTATCAGTTAACCCTCCTGCTTTTTACCATCCACATATTGTGAGGAGATTCCTATCAGTGATGCCCTCAAAATGCCTAAAGTGTTGAATCTTCCAATCAATGATTAGTGTCATTCTTAAAATAGTACTTTGGGGGCTGTTATTGTGCACTGTGTGTTATAATGCCACTTGCAATACTGGTATTCTCATTGGTGTACCATTTGGAATTGCAAAAATTCCACTTGTGATGCAGATCCTTGCTAATGCACCAAAAAAATATTGGAAGGTGGCCCCATTACGTGGGCTCCTGTCACCCTTGTGGAAGACCTGGATGGAGTTCCTGGATTCTGACTTTAGCCTGGTCCAGCCTTAGATGTTGCAGTCTTTGGTGAGTGAATGAGCAGAGGGAAGATATTTCATCTCTCTCTCTCTCTCTCTCTCTCTCTCTCTCTCTCCCTTTCAAATAAATAGATAAGATTACCTTAAAATATTTTTGACTATGATCATTTACCAATTATGAGTCACTTATGTACTTTATTACCCAACTCAATTATACTCAAGGATTCCAAGGAAATACCAATCAGATGCCTATGGCTACATCATTCCTCCGATTTATTCATAGTATTCATATTATTAAAAACAAACAAAATGAAAACAAAAAATAACTACACAGCAGTACCTACACCATGCAACTTCAGTCTATAAACCTAAATGCATGCCTTATGGGAGGTGTAGTATATGCACTCATCACCTCATTTCTCACTAACCTGGCCTGGGAGAGGAATAAAAGCTTCATTTTATTCTATATCAAAATGGGCAACCTCAGAAAGTCCTTATGAACATTCAAAAAAGTCACATTTTCTATCTTGTAGAATTATATTTTTATTGTAACCTGCAAGAAAGACCACTGGAGCAGATTTTATATTCTGATAAGTTGACAGACATCTCACCCTTATTCTGGTGTGTGTATTAGTACATTTTTCATGACTATAATAAAATGCCTGAGGACTCAGAACTTTATAAAGGAATGAATTTTATTTAACTTATAATACTGGAGATACAAGAGCATGGCACCTATATCAACTCAGTTCTGGTGGAGGCCTCATGGCAGGTGGTATTGCAATGGTAGAAGAGCATTTAGGATTGAGAGACCAAATCATAGGACAAGAGGCTGGAGTGAGGAGTAGTGGCCAGCCTTGCTCCTTTTATAATAACCTTCTCAAGAAAACTAACCAAAGGGTCCCAGGATAACTACCTTAATCCCTTCTCGGGGAAGAGCCCCCAGTGACTTCCTATTGACCTCATCTCTTAAAGGTCCAGCCACCTTGACACCACCACCCTCAAAATCAAGATTCCAACACACTAACCCTTTTTTTATATTTAATGAATATAAATTTCCAAAGTACACCTTATGGATTACAATGGCTTCCCCCCCATAACGTCCCTCCCACCCACAACTCTCCCCTTTCCCACTCCCTCTCCCCTTCCATTCACATCAAGATTCATTTTCGATTCTCTTTATATACAGAAGATCAGTTTAGCATGCATTAAGTAAAGATTTCAACAGTTTGCTCCCACACAGAAACATAAAGTGAAAAATACTGTTTGAGTACTCGTTATAGCATTAAGTCTCAATGTACAGCACACTAAGGACAGAGATCCTACATGAGGAATAAGTGCACAGTGACTCCTGTTGTTGACTTAACAAATTGACACTCTTGTTTATGGCCTCAGTAATCACCCTAGGCTCTTGTCATGAGCTGCCAAAGCTATGGAAGGCCCCTGAGTTCACTGACTCTGATCATATTTAGACAAGGCCATGGTCAAAGTGGAAGTTCTCTCCTCCCTTCAGAGAAAGGTACCTCCTTCTTTGATGACCTGTTCTTTCCACTGGGATCTCACAGAGATCTTTCATTTAGGTTTTTTTTTTTTTTTTTTTTTTTTCCCCAGAGTGTCTTGGCTTTCCATGCCTGAAATACTCTCATGGGCTTTTCAGCTGGATCTGCATGCCTTAAGGGCTGATTCTGAGGCCAGAGTGCTGTTTAGGACATCCGCCATTCTATGGGTCTGCTGCGAATACACTAACCCTTAAAGGACAAACCACATCTTAATACAGCAATGTGTTCTTTCACATTTCTGTGAATGAGATTGAATATCCCTTTCCTAAGGAAACGTAACTTTGTTTATGGACTAGAACATCACTTCAAATATGTCTTGTTTTACACTTGGAAGTACACACTCATTTGACAAGTATATATGCAATGCTCAATGTACACTTCTATTTTGTGCTAGGCATAGGAATATAAATTTTTGAAACATAATACCTTAGGGAGACTGTTTCTAGCAGTTAGGATAGCAGTTTGGCCTAGCAGACAGGAAGCTGTATCCTACATAGAAGGGACTGAGTTTGATTCTTGGTTGAACCTCCTGATTACAGATTCCTGCTAGTACAAGCCTTGAAAGCAGTATGCTCAAGTGGTTGAGTCCCTGCCACCCATGTGGGTAGCCTGGATTGCATTCCCAAGTTCAGGCTTTGGTCTCATCTAACCTTACCTATTGTAGGTGCTTGGGAGTGAACCAGAAGATAGATATTATTTCTGTCCGTCTATCTACATGTAAAATAAACAAACAAAAACAAAAAAAAAGATAATACCTTTGCAGATCTGATAATCACACTAAGAAGACAAACATATTAATAAACAAGATAAGAAAATGTCATAAATATTATACAATAGCTGGCGCCGCGGCTCACTAGGCTAATCCTCTGCCTTGCGGCGCCGGCACACGGGGTTCTAGTCCCAGTTGGGGCACCGGATTCTGTCCCGGTTGCCCCTCTTCCAAGCCAGCTCTCTGCTGTGGCCAGGGAGTGCAGTGGAGGATGGCCCAAGTCCTTGGGCCCTGCACCTCATGGGAGACCAGGAGAAGCACCTGGCTCCTGCCATCGGATCAGCGTGGTGCACCGGCGGCTGCAGCGGCCATTGGAGGGTGAACCAACAGCAAAGGAAGACCTTTCTCTCTGTCTCTCTCTCTCTCTCACTGTCCACTCTGCCTGTCAAAAAAAAAATTATACAATAGATCATGCTGAAAGGACTAATCAAGCATAGTACAACTTATAGCAACTATGAAAATATTAGAGAAAACAACATAGAAGAGACATTTGATCCCAATATTGAAGGATGATAGCACTTTTGTCAGAATTTGGGGAATTAGAACATGTGCATTTTCAAATCAGTATTTCAGGTGCAATACACATGCAAAAGCAAAAGAGCACACCCATTATTTTATCAACTAGATTTATTGGTCCACCTTGAACTCTTTCCCAGATCTCTGCAATTATTAACTATTTTTTTTGCATATTCCTCACCCCCTACAGTCTATTCCAAGCAGAGTTCACCAAAAGCTCCTTACAGTATCCAAATTCGATTACATCAGTGTGCTCAAGCATTTCCAAGGACTCCTACAATAAAATCAAAGAATAAATAGCCTAAAGTGATGTTGCAAAGATTTTAATTTAAAAAATTATTTTAATAAATTAATAAATAAGTTTTAATAAATAAAAATTTATTTTAAAAAATAATCAAATAAAAACAATAATATCCCAGAATAAATTCAAAGTCTTGAAAGTGTTCCTAAGGCCCTACAAAATATCCAATCCCTAACATTCTTTTTTCAACTTTTATTTAATAAATATAAAGTACAACTTTTGAATTATAGCAGTTTTCCCCCCATAACCTCCCTCCCACCTACAACTATCCCATCTCCCACTACCTCTCCCATCTCATTTTTCATCATGATTAATTTTCAATTATCTTTATATACAGAAGATCAATTTAGTATATACTAAGTAAAGATTTCAACAGACTGCACCCACAAAGACACACAAAGTATAGAGTACTGTTTGAGTAATAGTTTTACCTTTAATTCTCATAGTACAACACATTAAGGGCAGAGGTCCTACATTGGGAGCAGGTACACAGTGACTCCCATTGTTGATTTAACAATTGACACTCTTATTTATGACGTCAATAATCACCTGAGGCTCTTGTCATGAGCTGCCAAGGCTATGGAAGCCTCTTGAGTTCACCAACTCCGATCTTACTTAGACAAGACCGTATTCAAAGTGGATGTTCTCTCCTCCCTTCAGAGAAAGGTACCTCCTTCTTTGATGGCCCTTTTTTTCCACTGGGGTCTCACTCACAGATCTTTCATTTAGGTCATTTTTTTTTTGCCACAATGTCTTGGCTTTCCATGCTTGAGAAACTCTCATGGGCTCTTCAGCCAGATCTGAATGCCTTAAGGGCTGATTCTGAGGCCAGAGTGCTGTTTAGGACATCTGCCATTCTATGAGTTTGCTGTGTATCCTGCTTCCCATGTAGGATCATTCTCTCCTTTTTAATTCTATCAATTATTTGCAGACACTGCTCTTATTTGTGTAATCCCTTTGACACTTAATCCTATCTTTTTGATCAATTATGAACTTAAATTGATCATTTTAACAAGTAAGATAGCATTGGTACATGCCACCTTGATGGGATTGAATTGGAATCTCCTGGCACGTTTCTAGCTCTACCATTAGGGGTAAGTCTGAGTGAGCACGTGCCGAATGGTACATCTCCTCCTTCTCTTATTCCAACTCTTATATTTAACAGGGGTCACTTTTCGGTTAATTTTAAATGCCTAAGAATAATTGTGTGTTAATTAAAGAGTTCAACCAATGGTATTAAGTAGAACAACAACAAAAAAACACTTAAAGGAACAAAATAGTAAGCTGTTCCTTGACAGTCAGAACAAGGGCTGATCAAGTCATTGTTTCTCATAGTGTCCATTTCACTTCAACAGGTTTCCTTTTATGTGCTCAGTTGTCACCTATCAGGGAGAACATACGATATTTACCCCTTTGGGACTGGCTTATTTCACTCAGCATGATGTTTTCCAGATTCCTCCATTTTGTTGCAAATGACTAGATTTCATTTTTTACTGCTGTATAGTATTCTATAGAGTATATATGCCATAATTTATTTATCCAGTCTTCTGTTAATGGGAATTTAGGTTGATTCCATGTCTTAGCTATTGTGAATTGAGCTGCAATAAAAATTGAGGTGCAGACAGCTTTTTTGTTTGCCAATTTAATTTCCTTTGGGTAAATTCCAAGAATTAGGATGGCTGGGTTGTATGGCATATTCAGGTTTTTTAGGAATCTCCAAACTGACTTCCATAGTAGCTTTACTAGTTTGGATTCCCACCAACTGTAGATTAGCGTCCCTTTTTCCCAACATCCTCGCCAGCATCTGTTGTTAATTGATTTCTGCATGTAAGCCATTCTAACCGGGATGAGGTGAAACCTCATTGTGGTTTTGATTTGCATTTCCCTGATTGCTAGTGATCCTGAACATTTTTTCATGTGTCTGTTGGCCCTTTGGATTTCCTCTTTTGAAAAATGTCTATTGAAATGGCGGATGTCCTAAATAGCACTCTGGCCTCAGAATCAGCCCTAAAGGCATGTGGATCTGGCTGAAAAGCCCATGAGAGTATTTCAGGCATGGAAAGCCAAGACACTCTGGCAAAAAGATCTCTGTGAGTGAGATCCCAGTGGAAAGAACAGGTCTTCAAAGAAGGAGGTACCTTTCTCTGAAGGGAGGAGAGAACCTCCACTTTGACTATGACCTTGTCTAAACAAGATAAGAGTCGGAGAACTCAAGGGGCTTCCATAGCCTTGGAAACTCATGACTGGTGCATAAGGAGATTACTGATGCCATAAACAGGAGTGTCAATTTGTAAAATCAACAACAGGAGTCACTGTGCACTTACTCCTCATGTAGGATCTCTGTCCTTAATGTGCTGTACATTGAGGCTTAATGCTATAACGAGTACTCAAACAGTATATTTCACTTTGTGTTTCTATGGGGGTGCAAACGGTTGAAATCTTTACTTAATGTATACTAAACTGATCTTCTGTAAAAAAAAAAAAAAAAAAAAGAAATTATCAATTCCCAACTTGACTCTCACTGGGATTAAACATGACAATAGGTCTGATCTGATTTCATCATCATTTTAAAAAAAATCATCTATTATTTTTCACTTTATGTTTCTGTGTGGGAGCAAACTGTTGAAATCCTTACTTAATGTATACTAAGCTGATCTTCTGTATATTAAGATAATCGAAAATGAATCTTGATGTGAATGGAAGGGGAGAGGGAGTGGGAAAGGGGAGGGTTGTGGGTGGGAGGGACGGTATGGGGGGAAGTCATTGTAATCCATAAGGTGTACTTTGGAAATTTATATTCATTAAATAAAAGATAAAAAAAAGAAAAATGTCTATTGAGATCCTTGGTCCATCTCTTAAGTGTTTTGTTTATCTTGTTGTTGTGAAGTTTCTTGATTTCTTTGTAGATTCTGGTTATTAAACCTTTATCAGTTGCATAATTTGCAAATATTTTTTCCCATCCTGTTGGTTGCCTCTTCACTTTCCTGACTGTTTCTTTTTCAGTACAGAAACTTCTCAATTTGATGCAATCCCAATTGTTAAATTTGGCTTTGACTGCCTGTGCTTCTGAGGTCTTTTCCAAGAAGTCTTTGCCTGTGTCTATATCTTACAGAGTTTCTCCGATATTCTCTAATAATTTGATGGTGTCAGGTCAGAGATTTAAATCTTTAATCCATGTTGAGTGGATTTTTGTGTAAGGTGTAAGGTAGGGGTCTTGCTTCATGCTTCTGCACGTGGAAATCCAGTTTTCCCAGCACCATTTATTGAATAGACTGCCCTTGCTCTAGGAATTGGTTTTAGATCCTTGATCAAATAAAAGTTGGCTGTAGATGTTTTGGTTGATTTCTGGTGTTTCTATTCTGTTCCATTGGTCTATCCATCTGTTTCTGTACCAGTACCATGCTGTTTTGATTACAACTGCCCTGTAGTATGTCCTGAAATCTGGTATTGTGATGCCTCCAGCTTTGTTTTTGTTGTACAAGATTGCTTTAGCTATTCGAGGTCTCCTGTGCCAGAAAAAAGGCCAGTTTCAGGTGCCAAAGTAATCCAACCTGCTTGATCTTGGCCTATGAAGCCCCAGATTCCTGAGCCAAAGTACATTTCTCTCATTTACAAAGTTGAGCAGCCTCAGTTATTGGCTACAGGGAGGAAAATCTGGTTAATATAAATGCAGAATCAAAGTGGGAAAGTTGTGTTGGTGTCATTTTATGAAGAAGCTGGTGTGATGAATTAGGAAAAATGAACCTGATTTACACAAAGAGAAACTGTGGGAGAGCATAGGATCCTTTGGGAGCCTTTAGTGAAATCTTTTGACATGATGTGCCCTCAGGATCAGTCATCTTTCTTTTTCAGATGAAGCTATACCTCAGTGTTTTTTCCAGTAATGGAAGCCCTGAAGAGAAAGCTCTTCTTCAACTACTAAAGTTACAAAGACTTCAATTTTCTATAGAAATATCCAACTTCGCCTGATTGAACCTGCCAGTTCTTTTTAATGACTCCTAAGGTACCACTAGAGCATATGAGTTTAGAATCATTGCTATTTACATATTTAAATCAAGAGTGAGAAATTAAAAGTCATAAGTTAACATAATTTTATAATGAAATAAATCTACTTTTGTCAGTGCTGAACAACATGAAAAGGAATTTACATATTATGAGGAAAACAGACAAACTATACGAGTAAACTTCTGATGTTAACCAAGAGACTTTCAAGTAAATAATAACAAGCACCTAATTCTAGTTATTATGCTGACTTTATTGTGCATACTTTATAAAATATATGCCACCAAAGTTTGCAAACAAGGACTACATGTAGGTTTTTCATAGCAACAAAAGAGCTTATCAACTAGATTGTGAATAAATAGCAGTTGCAACCCAGCAGGCAAACAAAATTCAAGGTGAGATTCTAGGAACAGATGAGACATTTGTTTTCTCTATGAGTTGAAAGCTATTAGGCTACAAGAATTATGAAAATGTGAAGTTGGTTTCAGCAAATATAAAAAATACAGGAAATATTTCCAAAGTGCATGGACAAACTTCCTCAGTAATTTGCTAATTATTTTGAAGGTCAATATTGAGTGACTTTGTGATATCCTTGCTGACTCATTTAGCAAATAGACTGATACATCTCTTAGACTATAAAAGAAAAGGTAAATGAGAGTTGTTTCAATAGACACATTATAATTTGTATAATGAATAATTTTTTTCATATTTTTACCCGACACACGTGAATCGCACCTGTCCTTTCATTCCAGTCAAAATTACAATCGTATCATTTATTTTCTATCCAGTGATAAGAATGATGCTGAAAGAAAAGAAACCAACACAATTCTGCTGCAATTTCATATAGAGAACATTGTAGGAAAAGTATTACAAGTTTTGTGTTAGAAAAATACAAACAGGGACAGGTGTCTGGGTCAGCAGTTAAGACTCTGCTTTGGACACCCACACTCCGTATCAGAGTGCCTCAGTGAGTCTTGACTCCATTCTCGGTTCCAGCTTCCTGCTGATGCACATGTCAGGAGACAGCAGGTGATCGCTGACGTTCTTGGTTCCCTGCCACGCATATAAAAGATCCAGATTGAGATCCTGGTTACCAGCTCTGGCTTGGCCCAGTCCTGGCTATTGTGGGCATTTGAGGAGTGTACCTGTGGTTGAGAGGTCTCTGTTTATCTCTCTGTTTCTAACAAACAATGCAAATAAATAAAACCTTTTTAGAAAGAAAAATACAAAAAAATGATTTTTAAAAAAATTCTGACATTTGGATGTTAGGAGCTCTCGTATTATCTTTTCAATAGCTCTAACGGGTAGGAAATATATTTTAGAGATGAGAAAATGATTTTAAGAGTGGAAATGACCTGCACAAGAGCACAAAGCCAAGAATCAAACTTCAGTTACAAACCAATATCTGTCTCACCATAATATTCTTGAACTCCCTATCACTGTAGGTAACATCATGTGGTGAGCATGTTTCAGAGGAAAAAGATAACACTTTTTATAAAAGGACTTATTTTATTTATTTGAAAGTCAAAGTAACAGAAACAGAGAGACAGAGAATCAGATCTTCCATTCACTGGTTCACCCCTCAAAATGGCCGCAGTGGTTAGCGCTGGGCCAGAGTAGACCAGGCCTCCGCCAGAAGCCAAGAACTCCCTCCGGATCCTTCACATGAGTGTCAGGGACCCTAGTACTTGGACCATCTCCTGCTTCTTTCTGAGGTGCATTAGCAGGAAGCTGGGTCAGAAGTGGAGCAGCTGAGTCTCTACCAGCACTCTGATATTCGATGCCAGTGTTACAGGCAGCGGCTTAATCTGCTGACCACAGTGCTGGCCCATTTCATCACCACCTCATCATATTCTTAATAGCCTATCTCATGTAGAAAGACACAACTGTAGTTTTCTTTGGGGTCACAAGGAAATGCAGTGCAGGTGGAAATGAACTGGGCTGGCTTAGTGTCTGCCTCCAGCATCATCTGGCAGATAAAATGATTTTTGAAACTCCTCTCCAAAGTGCCAGCTTGATGTCTGCACTATGTACTCTGCAATGGGCTTTGTTTTAGTGATTGGCTGAGTGTCCATTTTTTTTTTTTTTTTTTGACAGGCAGAGTGGACAATGAGAGAGAGAGACAGAGAGAAAGGTCTTCTTTTTGCCGTTGGTTCGCCCTCCGATGGCCGCTGCGGCCAGCACTCTGCAGCCGGCGCACCGCGCTGATCCGATGGCAGGAGCCAGGTGCTTCCTCCTGGTCTCCCATGGGGTGCAGGGCCCAAGGACTTGAGCCATCCTCCACTGCACTCCCTGGCCACAGCAGAGAGCTGGCCTGGAAGAGGGGCAACCAGGACAGAATCTGGTGCCCCGACCGGGACTAGAACCCCGTGTGCCGGCGCCGCTAGGCAGAGGATTAGCCTAGTGAGCCGCGGCGCCGGCCGGCTGAGTGTCCATTCTAATGGTTCAGACGTCTGTTCTAATTGGCTACTGGCTTCACCATGCTTATTGAGAAATATTTTGAAAATATAATCAATTCTCACAAATACTAAGCGATAAAAATACCATTCTGTATTACACACATCATTCCCACTCGGTCTCATGCTGCAGCCTTTTTGGGGAGATTTCGTTTTTCCTTTCTCATGGAGTTTCATCCAAGCCTTGCATACTTAACTTCTGGAATCACATGTTCAACATTCAACACAAAGGCCACAAGAGTAATTCCTGTATCTATCTCAAGTGATGCTAATACTAACTACATGTTAAATAGAAAACTAAAGTTGGACATACCAACAGAAACGTACCCTAATCCTTAAAGACTGTACAACTGTATGAGATAAAATGGAATAAGTAATGTCACCTGGGTACATAACTATGAGATATTTATGCACTATAGACCTAGTCTGCTAAGAGTGGCGTTCCAACCACATTGCTTACTACATTTCAGTAGGAATCATCGCCTTGTAGTCCTCATTGCACAACAGGAGTTTTCTTCATTTTTCCTTTTCAATTTTCCATTGATGAGATCAATTAAAGTTATTTAAGCTAAACTTTGGACCCAGAAAGATGAAAAAAATAAAATAAAATAAATTTTTGTCAGAGCCAGAAATCTAAAATTACCAACTAATCCTGTTTTGTTAAAAAATTGTCTTCCTCCTTCCTCCTATCCTGTCCCTCCCTTCCTCCCTCCCTGTCTTCCTTCTTTCCCCACCCTTCCTCTCTCTCTCCCTTCCTTCCTACCATCCTTCTTGCCTTCCTTCTTCCCTCTCTTCTCTTTTCTCACACTCTAACATAATGTTTGCTCAAACCCCCAAACACACCACAAATTAAATATTGACCTCTTTCACAGATGAAAAACAGAACTCAACATGTTAAGTAACTTGACCAATACCATTCACTTACTAAGTAGCACATCTGGGATTTATACAAGTAGTCTGCTTTTAAACTAAAATTACTGACTACCATTGTAGAGAGATTAGTCCCTCCTCCCTATCCTTTATGGCACTGGCTCCTTTGCATGAACTATCTTTTTTTCTCTTAAAAGTGATAGTAGGCCTTGAAAAGTGGAAACGCAGATTCCGTAAAGGAGCAAGGTTAGAGATTTCACAGAATAGAATCTCTTCAATATCTTGGAGTCAGATCACTAGGTATTAGAGTGTGCACAGTTACTTGATAAAAGATTCTTATCAGGTAATTTTTATCTTAATTAAACGAGGTGGTAACATGATAAAAATTTCTTTATTCAGAAAATAAAATCAGAGTTTAGCAGGAAAAAATACTTGTAGCTTTGGAATCTCTTTCCCTTAGCATTCTTGAAGTATTTATTCTTCTGAAAACATGTAGACTATTCTATACAAACAATAATTTCCATTTAACTATTCTATGAACTTATTTATTATGAAATTTATAAATTATTTTTCATCAACAATACCAGTTAACAGGTATTAAGTAATTCATATGCTGTGTTTTCCATTTGTTGTCTAACTCAGTTTTCAAAATAATTCTGATGTAGATAAAATAATATAATTATTATAGGTGCACACATGAGTAAACTGAAGCTTATTGTAGTAAAATAACTTTATTGTCTCTAAGTAAGAGAATAGTAATAGAGGCAGGCACTTTGGTGAAGCAGGTAAAGTCGCCACCTGCAGCGGCAGCATCCCATATGGGTATCAGTTCAAGTCCCAGATGCTCCACTTCTGACCAGCTCCCTGGTCTGGAAAAGCAGCCACGATGGTCCAAGTCCTTGGGCCCCTCCACCCATGTGGGAGACACAGATGAAGCTTCTGGCTCCTGGCCTCAGCTTGGCCCGGTCCCAGCCGTTGGGGCCACTTGAGAAGTGAACTAGTGGATGGCAGAGCCCTCATCTCTCTCCCTCTCTCTATCTCTCTCCCTCTGCCCTCCCCTCTGTCTTTCGCCCTCTCTGTCTCTCCACTGGGGCCATTTGAGAAGTGAACTAGTGAAATGACAGATCTCTGTCTCTCTCTCCCCCCCACCACTTCTCCTTCTCAGTAACTCTTTCAAATAAAATAAATAAATCTTTTTTAAAAAGTTTATTTATAAAAAAAGAGAGAATGGAAATAGCTCTAGGATCTTACCCCTGCTGATCTCATCCTCAACTCACATTATCACCACAACACAATATTGTCAGAGTCTAAATTAAATCATTTTTAAAATGCAGACTTGTAGTTATTAAAATATTTATGCTTTCACTTCATATGACAATCTCCTTTTAACCTTGAACTAAAATTTTGCTACATACTTCTGTGTAATTTATCCCTTTGAATATAATTTTTCAAGTTGCTAAACACTTCACTAATAGAAATATATCAGCTTTGTAGATTAGTCCAGGTCTGTCGTTGTGACATAGCAGATCAGCATCCCAAATGGGCATCAGTTCAATTCCTGACTGCTCCACTTCTGACCTAGCTCCTTGAAAATGCATCTGAGAAAGTAGCAGAAAATCGTCCAAATGCTTGGGCCCCTGCATCCACGTGGAAGACCTGCATGAAGCTTCTGGCTCCTGGCTTCCCCCTGGCCAGCCCCGGCTGTTGGGGTCACTTGGAGAGTGAATCAGTGGATGAAAGATCTCTCGTTGGTCTCTCCCTCTCTCTGTCTGCAATTCTCCTTGAAATAACTAAAATACATCTTAAAATTATTTAACATTTACCTTTTAAAATTCAAAGAACTTTACTATGATTATGTATTGATAAATATACTTGTGATATTTTTTAAGTTTGAAAGAAGCACTTAAATTCTGAAAAAAAAGAAGAAACAAACAGAATTTCAGAAAAGGCAAAAATAAAAAAGAATCACTGAAGACAATTGACAGAGAAAAGAACCTTATGTATTGGCATATGTAAATTGACAAAGTACCCTGTTTTACTATTCAACAGGTTATCCGAGAAAGTGTTGTAAATTGCTAAAAAGTATTACTTAAATTAGCATTAGAAATGTTTATAATGACATTAGACTCTTAATACAGAACTGTGATTTTATGTAAGTAAATTTAAATCACTGTGGAGTCCCCACCTCTCCCTAACTACCTATCACCAAAATAAAATTCTATAAGCACAGTCAATGTTATCTGTCTTCTATTTACAACATTGTCATTGGGTGTCAGTTTATTATGTTATTTGCTTATTTCTCATGCTATAAGCCAGGATTAATAAAACTGTACCATTTAATTAATATGATTAAAAAAGTAAACTCTCCTTGGCTATAGTAAGTTGAGTGATATAATCTGTAACTTCTCATTTTCCAAATAATCATTTTG
Source organism: Oryctolagus cuniculus (assembly GCF_964237555.1). Taxonomy (NCBI): domain Eukaryota; kingdom Metazoa; phylum Chordata; class Mammalia; order Lagomorpha; family Leporidae; genus Oryctolagus; species Oryctolagus cuniculus. The sequence goes on from NC_091438.1 coordinate 88,784,672, forward strand.
CTGTTTGCATTACCTAACTCGCTCTGGCAAACTCTCCATCACAGCCAATCAAGGAGCTCATTAAAGACAATGTGTTCTTTGTGAATGAGATGGGACTGGTTGAATAATTGAGATTTTTACAAAATATATTAAATTTGGGAAAGGATCACACTACTCAAATGCACAGAAAAGATCCATAAAGTGAAAATATATTCAAGGTCATGTGAGAATGTCTGCAGTTATCTGAATTAGGTTTCAAATAGTGTTCTGAAGTTCATTTGGTCTTTTATCCCAAAGTGCTAGAAATATGTGATTCACCAGAACTTCTTTCCACCATGTACTGTCTTTGGAACATGACCCTAGGAGCAATTTCAAATTCTACAGTCAAAGACATTTTCTGTAATTAAGCAAATAATAATAATAATGATTAACATAAGTAACTTCTATAGCTTAATAGTATGCTAGCCTCATAAATAACAGAAATATACAAAAATACATTTATTGATTAAAAAAATTACACTCACATCCTAAGACTTTCTGGATTCTCTGGTGAGTGAGTGTTTCACAATTTACTGACCATCTCCTGGTCTTTTTCATACAATGCTTTCTAAGCAATAGACACACAGGCTTAGTTTGCCTTCTTTGAGCTTTGTTGCCAGTGTTCATGCCCATATACCTTAGGAGGACTGGATTCCTTTAGCTTGTCATTTTTTTCTCTCTTTTCTTTTTTTTTTACTTGAAAAGTTTTCAAACTTGACATTTCCTGATGAGGATTCTTCTTCAAGTCATCATGGGTTCTCACTGTCCTGTGAGTCACCCAGTTCTACCAAAAACTCTGTTTTTACTCCACAGACCTATTTCCATAAGTCATTGACTAATGTAATCAAGTATGGAGACATCTTGCATTATAATAATCTTCTATGGAGTCTGATTTCAGATTCCTGAGCCACTGTCACTCAAATCTGTAAAACATTTAACCCCTCACCATTTCCTGACTTTGGCTTGTCCTTCTCTCTACAGCATATTGGTATGAGTTTTCTTTCATTGTTATTACTATTGTTTTTAATAAGTGTAAGTGTGAAACTATGGCCTATGTCTCTTCTAATAAAGCACTAAGTTGCTTTTATATGTTGATTAAATTTGATATTGTTGATTACTTTTTGAATGCTAGATGCTGCCCTAAAAAGTTACATATTATTTGAAATACATCTAAGAACAGCTGATATTTAAAATTCATATGGTAAGTCTACCCTTGAGGTGAGTGGAGCATCAGTTATGTTGCTTGGGAGGCCTGCATTTCCCCTTGTTAATCCAAGCTCTAACTAATGAACACTCTGGATGATAGTAGTAATGGTTCAAGTAGTTGGCTTCTGTTACCCGTATGGGAGACTCAGATTCAGTTCTGAGTTCTGGTTTCAGTGTGGCCCAATCTCAACTTTTGTGGCATTTGAAGCATGAAAAAGTGACTGGAAGCTCTCGCTGTGTTGTCTCTTTCTCTTTTTCTTTCTTTTCAAAAATAATAACAATAAAATAATTCTCTTGGTGTTGGCTCTGTGGCACAGTGAGTTAAAGCCCTAGCCTGCAGCTCTGGCAATTTGTATGGGTGCTTGTTCAAGTCCCAGCTGCTCCACTTCCAGTCCAGCTCCCTGCTAATGCACCAAGAAAGCAGTGGAGGATGGCCCAAGTGCTTGGCCCTCACATGGGAGACCTGGAAAAAGCTCCTGGCTCCTGGCTCCTGGCTCCTGGCTCCTGGCTTCAGATCAGCCCATCTCCGGCCATTGAGGCCATCTGGGGAATGAACCAGTGGATGGAAGACCTCTCCTTCTCTCTCTCTCTCTCTCTCTGCCTCTACCTCTCTCTGTAACTCTGTCTTTCAAATAAATAAATGAATCTTTAAAAAAGTTACATATTATTTTCACAATATACTTAAGTAGTAGTTATTATGATTATTATATTTCAGAGGAGGTGAGTGAATTGCCCAGTTAATTACCTAGTTAGCAGCAGAAAAAAAATTTGCCTAGACTTAACTAATGCAAAAATAATGTACTTTTCAGTGTGAATACATGCCTACAGTCTTTGATAAAAGATTACAATCGCGCCAGAAAATTCCAATTTTGGATGTAACACTGACTGAGGAATTTACTCATCTGGTGAAATTCTCATTGTTGGGTTTTGGAAAGATAGAAGGCCTGAGGGTAACAGCATACCTGATCTCTCTTTTTTCTACAGAGTGGGCCAAAATCTCTAGTGCTGGGCTAAGAGGCATGCCATTGATAGTTTTATTTGGCTTAAAATCTAATTGAAAAGTATCCCATGGCCTTGGAAGAAATTAGACTTGTTAGTTTATCTCACTGAGAAAAATCCTTTCAGTATATGTAATAGAAAGAACATTCCAGAATTTCTTTGTTGGCATAGTTAACTTGATAAATACACACTAGACAAATAATATTGAAAACAAAAATATCATGTATGATCTCTCAAACAATAGGTTAATATAACATAAATTCTAACTTTAAAGCATTATTCCAAGGAGCTGACTTTATATTTGCTTGTCTTTGGATATATTGTTCTAATAACAAGACATGATGTTATTATTTCTGTTCCATAAACCTATGGAGAATGCACATATAGATAACTAGTCCTACTTTCAGCACAAATAGAAGTTTTCTTCTTCGTAATGTAGCTATGTGATAGTTTCAGTTTTTAAGAAACTTTTCTAATAAGGTATCTGATTGCATTTGCATCAGAATTGCACACCGGGTTCTAGTCCCGGTCGGGATGCCGGATTCTGTCCCGGTTGCCCCTCTTCCAGGCCAGCTCTCTGCTGTGGCCAGGGAGTGCAGTGGAGGATGGCCCGAGTGCTTGGGCCCTGCACCCCATGGGAGACCAGGAGAAGCACCTGGTTCCTGCCATCGGATCAACGTGGTGGGTGAACCAACGGCAAAGGAAGACTTCTCTCTCTGTCACTCTCTCTCACTGTCCACTCTGCCTGTCAAAAAAAAAAATTATATACATTTACTGGTAACTTACAATATTACTAGTTTGTAGGGTATATATGGATGCCTATATTTAAATGTTATCCAGAAATCAGATCTTTAATGTAAGGAAATGGGGCGGTTATCCAATTACTTCAATAAACAAAACACTCTAACTTGACTTAAACTAACAGTCTCATTCAGTAGAGAAGTTCCAAAGCATTAAAAAACTTGGGACCTCAATATTTGGGTGAGCAATCTAAACTTTCAAAATTCATCCAACATTGGGGAAGTAATATAGAGAAGTCAAAATCAGAGCAGATCAATTACAACTGCAATTTTTCACTTTTGGAATCATGCCATACAAATTTTAATACAATTCAACTTATACTAATAATTATTAATCATGATAGTTTAAGAATATTTTTTACAAGCTCTCATTTTCAAGACTAGAAGTCTGTCATTCAAGTCTTTTCTCCTTCATAAAAAAAGAACATGGCATGGTATATCTCCTAAATTGAAATGGAAATGTTATTTTTAATACTTATAAACACTTAGATATATTCAAACCAAATTGAATAAGAAAGGAGAATATGAACATATTTCATAGTATACATTTACAAACTGTAAAATATGCTTGGATCACTTTCCTGGAAAAGATCCACAACTGAAATTATATTCCAGGAATTTTCTGAGTGAACTGAAAAGCTAAATATGAATGATAATTTAAAGTCATTTTGTTGATGAAAAAAACCTTTGTTTTGAGAGAATAAATAGTTTTGTTGCGCCATATTCCACACCATCCAAGAGAATGGACAGCAAACCTTTTTATGAATATGTAATTAAATTTACCTAGTCAATAATAGTTCTGAGAGAAATCTAAAGCTGAAATTAAGAAAAGCCAGGCACCTGGGCATCTGATTGACACCACTTTTATTTAATATAATAATACCAATTGAGTTCTATTGAGAAGTTCATAATGGCTTTTATTTACATTTAATTAGCACTTCTCTGGATTAATTCTTCATTTTATAAACCTAATACAACCTTAAGACTGGAAGATGTGAATCGAATATGATAACAACATGTACCTGGTTGTTTTAATTAATCTGTCTAAACTGAACATGCCACTTCAAATTCAGAAAGATCAAGTTTTATACTACCCTTAGACTTATCATCAGATTAATTGGCTGCTATGCTAAAAAATGATCTTTATATTGTTCTGATTCTATGGCAGGTAGAAGAATTCCAGTTAGTTATGTTGAATGCAGAAAGTAAACAGATAACCTTTATTTCAGATATTTATGTATGCTAAAGGGAAATTAACAAAATCTTAAATTTGTTAATTGTAAGTAGTGAGCATATGGAAAATTAAAAATAACTTTCTGCATGTTCCTGAATTTTTAATAATGACATGTATTATTTTTACTAAAATACTAAACTATTTCAGAAAATCATAATAGTTGTGAATAACTATATTCATATATGTCCATAAATATACTCCATGAAGGTACTTCAAAAACTTCATGAAAATCGAATTATAAGGTTTTTTTTGGTGCAAAACAAACTTTGAAATCCATGAATAAGAGGGCGATTTATGAGAAATAAAAAAATGTGGGAGTGGGCATAAGTTATTGTGGGTTAAACTGCCACTTTGATTACTTGTGCCCCATATCAGAGTTCTGGTTTGAGTCCCAGCTACTTTGCTTCTGACCCTGTTTCTGCCAAGGCATCCTGGGAGGGAGCAGATGACAACTCCTGTGCTTCGGTTCCTGCAACCTATATGGCAGACCTAAATGATGTTCTGAGCCCCTGGCTTCAGCCTGGCATGACCTTGGCTTTTGTTAACATTTCAGGTGTGAACCACTAGATGAAATATTCTATGTGTGTGTACATAATTTTGCCTTTCAAATAGATGAAAACAGTAAATATACATTTATTTTTAAAAGAAAACATAAAATATGTATTATGAAAAAACTAGGCATGGATTTCCAATTTGTTTCCACCAAAGTGAATATCTCAATTTGATTTCTCCACAAATGTTTTGAAGTATCCATATATATATTTTTATATATGTATATATAATTTAAACCATATATATGATAGATATAGTTTAAACTCTGTGTCTTAGAAGTCTAAAGACAACATTCATCATAAAATATCTGCTCATAATCTGTTTGCAACATTAATGAAAGTGAGAAACGATTCAAGAAACACAAGACAATCTGACCCTTAATGGTTAGGAAAAGGGACAGTATGAATGACGGAAGTTTGAATGAATGAATGTCTCATAACTGTTCTTTTTGAGAAAGTCACTGGAAACCTTAAATATAAAGTGGAAATAGATTGTCAAATGTCTTTTTTTTTAACTGAAATTGTTTCTTCACTTAACTGTTCTCATTGGATTAGATTCAATATTTAACATCAGATTCTAAGATTGTACTCTGTTGTACTAGTTAAATATATGTGATTATAGGTTATATCAGAGGCACACTCTACTAATTTAAGATTACTACTTAGCCAAATTCATATTTAAAGAAAAAGGAATAATCTAGGAGAGAAACATTCAAATATAAAAAGGTATCGGACAAATCGAAAGCACCAGCAAAAGGAAATTTACACGTTCTTTCAGTAAAATATTCTAGAAAATAGACTTTATAATGTCATATGCCAGTCAATTCTGTGAGCTGGAATTGATGCCAAAGCCAACTACAATTAATGCCAAAAGAACCTAATCTGCAATGTAAACAGTTTCTTGTGAAAATATCCTCTCTGTTCCAAGAATCTGTAGACTAATGTTATCATAATATAGGAGTAATTATTGCCCTGTCAAATCTGGAAATGAGATTTGTAAAATTTCGGTGTTATTGCTAGCAAAAGCAGAATTGTATTTACAATTTCAAAGCTGATTTTTAAGTGAACTTTGTATGCGTGGAAATTATTCTTTAGGTTTTTATCATTTTATATTCTTGGTTCTTCTAGTGATCTCATACAATCTCCCTCTCCCTAATCTTTAGCTGTCTTTACTTCTATACTATAAGTAAAGCTTATTTCCATTGTTGGAGACTTCAGGAAACAAGCCAAAGAAAGATTTCTTTCTGGAGTAACAGAGGAGTAAGCATTGTCAATACAAGACTAACTGGAATGATATTAAGACATCTTCATCAAATACTGATTAACCAAAATTCCTTTTGCTCCCACATTAGATAACAACGTTTTCCTTACCTTGTTAAGTGTAAGTAGAGGCTGATTGTACCCATATTAAATGAATGTTCTGAGTCCATTGGGATTAAATGAGTGAGAGCAACATTGCAATAGGGCTAGGAGAAAGGAGAAGTGGATTCTAATTTTGGTTCAATTCTTGTTTAGTGCTGTGACTCCAGGTAGAGTGTAATTTCTTGAGTTATCACTTTTTGCACGTAGAAAGACTCAGTTTCTCTGTATGGCTGTTGTAATCCCTTAACTCTTTAGTTGAATCCTTACATATAGTAATTTTGTGAATTAGCAAATTAAGTAACTTTAGTTAAAGGAAAACCTGAATCCCATTATTTATCAACTTGGAAGAATGCAGAATATGATCTGTTGGTTCATATTTCATCAACATTTATTCTGTTGATTCTTATTAATTGATCTTGCTTATTTCTTATTTTCATTTGAATTCAGTTTTATTATCTGTATGTTTGCAACCAGCACCATGCACCACTGCACAAGTGACAAAGGAGAATCCATAAAGACATCTTATAAATGAATATCAATCAATAAATTGTCATATTTGCAAAGAAAGATAAGACATGAAGTACTGTGAATTGTCCAAAATATGTACTATCACACTTCTCTTCATGCTAAAAATATAGCAGTAACAAACAATCTGTGGGTTGCTTAATACTGCAAACTTACTATCTGCCAGCTAAAATCTTTGTGATGCTATTAACACTGGTATTTTTAAGTTTCTGCAATTTTAAAATTTCCCAAGGATATGCATTTTGTATGACATCCAATACTTTTGACCCATTACAGTCAAAAGGATTTAAACATCATACTACAAAGTGATGGGGTGAGGCAGGCTATACAACATCATGATTAAAAATAAGAAATGAAAAAAACAAGAAATTGGCTATGAAAATAAACAATGTTAATTTGACCACTGGCTTTAACTTTTCTTTGTTTCTGTTATATCATCTACGAAGCAGCAATATTAATATGCTCACTCCATGGAGTTGCAATAATTGAGTGAGTATAAGTGTGTATTTGTGTGTGTATGTGTGTATAAAATATTTATCATAATAGGGGCTCATACAAGCTTTCATATAAAATTGCCAAGAAATTACATAAAATTTTTATGCAAAATTGTCAAGAAAAGTGGTTCAGAGTTTGAGAATCTAAGGGCATTTCTTCAGGTTTTATGTTTGTTTGTTATTAAGGCTTTATTGAGATTTGCATTCTGGAATCTTAAAAATTACATCTTTAATTGTAAAAGTCAATAGTTTAAATATAATCCCAGAATTTTGCAGCTCTAAACATCTCTTAATTTTAAAACACTTTTATCAGAAACCCCAAAATTGATGCCCAAATACCTCCATGTGTAACATGTGGAAATTTTATATAAAGGAAGTTATATATTTTCTTTGATGATATATTATTAGTTATCCATCTTGTAGCATATATCAGCACTTCATTCTTTTGTATTGCCAAATAATATTCAGTTGTATGTATATAATATAATTTATATAGCCATTCATCAGTTTAGAAATATTTGCAATGTTCCCACTTTTTGGTAATTATGAATAGTGTTTTTAAGGCTTTGTGGTACAGCAGGTTAAGCCACTATGTGGGATTCCTTCACCCCATATCACAATGCCTGGTGCTAGTCCCAGCTACTCCATTTCCAATCCAACTACCTGCTAATATGCCTAGGAAGCAGCTGCTGATGGTCTCTAGTTTCTACCACACAAATGGAAGACAGATGGAATTCTGCTTTTCAGGCTGTCCCAGATCCTGCTGTTGGGGCCATTTGAGTAGTGAACCAATGGGTAGAAGATTCTCTCTCTCTCTCCCTGTCACTCTTTCAAACAAATAAAGGAAATAAATATTTGAATATCCAGGTACAAAATTTTGTACAGACGTGTATTTTTATATCTCTTGGGTATATCCAAAAGAGAGAAATTGTTGGGAGTCATATGATAAATCTGCATTAATATTCTAACAAAATATTAGAATATATTCTGAAGTTACCATATAATCCCACAAGCAGTGTATGAGGGTTCCCATTTCTCTATATCCTAGATAACACTTATTTCTTATCATTTTTAGTCATCCTACTTCGTATGGTTATAATTTATCATGATTTTGATTTCTCTAATGGCTGATCATGCTGGCCATTTGTATTTCTTTGTGTATAAGTCTATTTAAAGCTATTCATATATTTAAATTCTTTATTTCTTTTTATTGTTGAGTTCTAAGAATTCTCTTTTATACTCTGGATATTAACCTCTTAATCAGATATATAATTTACAAATATTTCCCCCTTATCTATTTTTTAATACTTTCTTGGTTGCATCTTTTGAAACATAAGTTCATTTGATTTGATTTGTGGGGGGGAGATTCTTTATTATTAGAAACAGGAAACTCAGTGGCACACATTTATCCCAGCTTCAAGGCAAGTTCATTAACCATGGCCTTTTCCAGCTTGGTGATATGGGCACAGATTTTTGTCCCAGAACATTGCCTACTCAGTAACAGCAGATCTCATGGTATTTGTCATTGTATTTGGTCCTGATGTCTTCCCCCAGCTTAGCTAGAGCACCTTTGTATTCCAAATTCTCCTTCATGAAAATGACAATAGTGTAGATATTCCTGTGGACTAGATGCCCTAACCTGGCTTTTCCTTTGATGCTGCACTAAGGAGCCTCCACCCTACGACACAGGGAAGGCAAGAAGACTACCAGCTGGATCAGATCCATGTCATATGCAGTCAGCGCCCGCTAAGTCTTCTTAGTCTCCACCAAGGTGGTGACAGTGTTGATGCCTACTGAAGGACAGGCGGTCTCCTGGCAGGGACATTCCCTTTGCTCCCATCTTTCTTCTTGTTCCAGGCCAATAGTCTCTGCTTCTCCTGCTTCATGTCTGATCCGTACTTGTGGGTCAGCTTCAGCAGTTGAGTCCCTGTCCAGTGGTTGGGGGCCCTGGGTGAACCGATGCATGCTATGAGGTGCTTTCAGCTGCCTATTAAGGATAGCCCTCTACAACTGAGCTGTGTTTAGCGAGGTCACTTTTAGGTTAAATGCCGATCCACTGCTAAAATTCCTAGACCTTTTCTCAAACAGGGGGTTTACCACTTTCTTGACATCATACTTCTTCACTACAGAGGTGATGGGGCTACTTTCTTCCCTAATAGCATCTTGGGCAGCTGGAGCAAATCGAAAGGAAAGGGAATTGTCTCTATTTTCATTTATTATCTTTCTTTTGGTATTATAAGTAGAAAACATTGCCTAATTCAATGTTACCAAAATTAATCCCTAAATTTTATTCTAGGAATTTGTAATTTAACTGTCACATTAATATCTATAGTTCATTCTTTAGCATGCAGCTATCTAGTGGTTCCCACATCATTTCTAAAAGAGTATTCTTTCTCCATTGAATTGTCATCACCATCATAAATCAATGGATCATAACAGTAAGTGTTTACTTGTGTATCTCAATTCTGTTCCAAAATCTGTGTGTTTATCCTCATGCTAGTACCACGCTGTTTTGACTGTTGAAGCTTTGTTGTAAGTTATGTAATTGAGAAATGTGATTCTTGCTGCTTTGTCCTTTTTCAAGATTGTTTTGTTCTTCTGGGTCTCTTGCATGTTTGCATAAGTTGTAATATCAGCTTATCAATTTCTCTTTTTTAAAAGATTTGTTTTTCATTTACTTGAAAGGCAGATTTACACACACACATACAGAGAAAGAGTGAGAGAAAGAGAGAAAGAGAGAGAGAGAGGGAGGGACAGAGACCGAGAGAAAGAGAGGTCTTCCATCTTCTGATTTTCTACTCAAATGGTTGCAACATTTAAGCCATGCCAAAGCCAAAAACCTGGAATTTTCTGGTCTCTCACATGAATTCAGGGGTCTGAGCACTTTTGCCATCCTCTGCTGCTTTCCCAGGTGCATTATCAGGAGCTGGATCAGAAGCTGGGCAGTTGGGCATATGGGATGTTAGTGCAACAGGTAATGGCTTATCCCCTAAGCCACAGCACTGGGTTATTAATTTCTAAAGAAGTCAACTGGGCTTTTGATAGGGAATCCATTGACTCAGTAAAGCAACTGGGGGTATCTTGCCATCTTAACAACTTTAGTCTTCAGATTCACAAATATTGAACATATTTATAATTATTTGTTTAATTCCTTTCAACAAAGTTTTGTAGCTTTCACAATCTAAGTTTTATGCTTCTTTTTAGAAAGTTATTTCTAAAGTTTAAGATTATTTTTGACACTACTATAAATGCAATTAGTTCTTAATTTTTCCTAGGTTATTTATTCCAAATGTATAGAAAGATAATTACACATGTGGATCTTGTATTATTCTGCAAAGTTGCTAAAATTACTTGTTAGTTCTAAAATATCTTAGTGGTTTTTTAAGATGTCTTATTTACAATGTCATATCATTACGCAAATAGACATAGTTTTACCTATCTATTTTAAATCTGTTGCAATTTATTTATTTTTCCTGTTTGGATCAGCTAGTACTTTCAGTAAAACATGGATTAGTAGTGGCAAGGGCAGAGATTCTTGCTTGTGGTTGACTTAAGGGAGAAGATATACTGTGAAGTATCATGTTCCCTGTGCATTTTGCATGCATTCCTTATCAAGCTGAGAAATTCCTCTTTTCTTAGAGTTTTTGAATTGTCTTCATCAGGAAAAGCATTGGAATTTGTTAGCTATGTTTCTTGCACATTGGGATAATCATGTGTTTTTTATTTTTTATTTTATTAACATAGCGTACATAATGATTGACTTTCTCTTTTTTTAATACTATTTATTTACTTGGGAGGTAGAATTACAGACTGAGAGAGGGAGAGACAGAGAGAAAGGTCTTCCATCCACTAGTTCTCTCCTCAAATGACCGCAACTGCCAGAGCTGAGCTGATCCAAAGCCAGGAGCCAGGATCTTCCTCCATGTCTCCCACATGGGGGCAGGGACCCAAAGATTTGGTCCATATTCCACTGCTTTTCTAGGCCATAGCAGAGAGCTAGATCAGAAGAGGAGCAGCTGGGACAAGAACTGGCACCCATATGGGATGCCGGCACTGCAGGCAGAGGATTAACCCACTGTGCCACAGGGCTGGCCCCTGTAGTCTGGTCTCACCTCTCTCTCCAAAGCTGGTGCTGAGGCTCTCAGTTGTTGGGGTGCTGAGTTGTGCACGTCCACACCCTCCACATAGATCCAGTGTCCCTCTAATTTGCATGGAGCTTCCACTGCAGTTTTGTCCCTGACTCTTCCCTGAGAATGCACTTTCCACTTTTTTTTAAACTATCTTCTAGACTACAGCAGTAAACTTTCTCCCCACTCTGCTATCTTTGAAATCTCATCCTTTTCATTTCTATAACATTGTTTGGCCTCATCTATCATTACTAATTACATTAATTTGAGTTTTTTCTTGATATTTCACTGTAGGCTTATCAATTTTGTTGACTTAAAGAAGCATTTTTTTGTATTTCTATTTCACTAATTTTGGATAAATGTCACTTCATTATTAGTTCTTGGTAAATGTGGCTTCATTAATTCATTTATCCTGCTTCCTGTAAGGTTAGTTAGTTCTTCCAGTTTCCTAAGGTAGAAGATAGTGTTATTGATTTGAGCTCTTTCTTTCTTCTGCTTCTTTTTACAAAAGGGCTTATAGTTATAAATTATATCTTTAAGCATTGGTTTAGTTACATTCCATAAGATTTGGTTTGTTATATTTTCATTTTCATTCATTTCAGTGTATTTCCTAATGTCCATTGATTTCATGTTTTTCTATTGTTATTTAGAAATGTATTGTTTATTTTCACATATTTGTGAATTTCCTAAGCTTGCTCCTGTTATTTTTTTCTAGTTATGTGCTTTCATTATAAGAGAACATACTCTGTATGGTTTCGATTCATTGAAATTTACTGGAATTTACTTTATTCAAAACATTAATTATTTGGGAAAATAATCCATATATGCTTGAGGTGAATGTGTATTCCTTTGTTGCTGGGTGAAAAGTTCTAGAGATACGTTTTAAAAGTAGCTGGTTTATAGCCTGATCAAATCATATATAGCTCTTTATTTCCTGTCTGCTTGCCCTATCCATTATTGAGACATTGAATTCTGCAGCTATGACTTTGGCATTGTCTGCTTCTCACTTCAATTCCATCAATTATTGCTTTACATATTTGAGGGCTCTGTCCAATGAATTACATTACTCCTGTGGCATATATCTGTAATGTTGCTTCTCAAACGGTGCAGCCTTAGATATTCACATTGACCTTGACCCCCTCTATCCAGACAGGGATGACAGCAGTTTTATCTGAGCTTTTTAAATATCTTTCCCTGATCTCTTTCATCTTTCCATAAGTTTCTGGCTTGTCTCTTTATGTTGGTGTCACACCCCAATGTTAGTCTCCACAAACTTCTAGCTGACTGTTTTGTATTCAAGGACATCCTATAGCAGAAATCATCCAACCATCTGATAAAATTAATGTCTATAGTTGTTTTGGAGACCAGTCTCTGAGGATTGCTTGTACCTTAAGAGGGTTTTCCTTGCATAACACCTCCATTGTTGTCATGCATTGCATGATGGGTATACATTCTGAGAAATGTGTTACTAGATCATTTCATCATTGTGTGAACATCACAGAGAGTCCTTGTACAAATTAGATGGCCTAGCCTACTACGAACCTAGGCTATGTGGTACAGCCACCATCTTACACGCGGTTCATCATTGGCTGATGCTGTTATTCACAACATGACTGTATTTTGATAGTGCTTTTAGACTTCAACTTTCCTACACTTCATTCCAAATACAGTGAGAATCCCTCAGAATGCCCCCTGTTCTTGGCTTTGCCTGATTTAAGTGAGTCTTCCATACACTGAGCAAGAAGGGGAAGGTAGTCATCAACGCACAGACTCTCTGTTCTTACCAAGCTGCTTTAGATTTTCTGGAAATATATATTTCTCCATTTGCCTAAGATGATTTTTTGGGAGGAGAGGCTGGGTTTATTTTGTTTTGTTTTTAATTTTTCCATGTTATGGTTGCTTTTCTGGGAAGAAGGTCCAAGTTCTCATTCCACCATTCTGGAGTACCTCTCCTACCCAGGATGTTTTCAATTAGTTCGTTCTGGTTGTTTATCTTACTTGGTGCAATTATATGGTAAGGACTCTTTGTAATATAATTTTTGTCTCCACAAACATTTTCTGGCCACATCAGGCTGTGGGCTGTGGGATTGCTCCAGTCAGCAGCTCGATGACCTCAAACCCCAGAGAAGCCCTGGAGCTGTGAATATAGATGAGGATGGACCTTGGGAACCTGCTGGCTCAGGACTTCCTCAGCAGATGGCTCTCACTTTAGGCTCTGATTTATATTTTGTGGGAGAAGACAGGGTAAGAATAGTATTTTACTGAGGTTTCAGTGTGGCTCATGACTTAAACAGGCTGCAGAGACTCGTAGAGGCCTCAAAAGTATATGCTGTCCATCTGCATCAAGATGATGGGGATGGGCTTAAAGTCCTGCCGCCTCAAATAGTGTTGAATGAAATGGCACCTGATATCAGGTTTGGTGATCAGTTGTTGCTATGCCTTTTGCAAAACTCCTGCCTTCATGTGCCCTTCACTGTATTTAGGGGCAGGGAACCTACAAATCGTATTTCTCAGACTCCTTTAAAAATCAGTTTGTGTTTTGATTTTGCCTTTGAGAAGCATGGAAGGTTGGGATAGAGGAGAAGAGAAAAGAAATTTATTTCACTTTCCAGTTTCAAGGACATCTTCAGGAGCAGTGGGGCAGGATTAGCCTGAATGACAGCAGATGCAGTAGCAGAGGCCTGGAGTGATAGGGTCCAGTTGTTTGGCTCCAACACAGGAGTTTCCAATCCCAGTGACCTCAGGATCAGGAAGTTCTGTGACCCTTTTGTCTCTCCAATTCTGGTTTCCACAGTTGTCTTGTAAACTCCCTTCTCTTTTGCTTCTCTGTCTCCTCCAACATCCCCACTGTCAATTCTGAATTGCATTCTCTTTGTCTGAAATACTGACAGTGGTTTCTTCTTTCTAACTAGACCGTGTAAATCCACACACGGTATTTATCTAAAACCTTCCCTCTAGACTAGGAGGGTGGGAGACATAGGTTTTGCAATCAGCAACTTGTCAAAGAGTTGGTGGCACAATGGTTCACTGATAGTAACTGACAAGAACCTACCATCCACAGGGTTTCCATGCAGCCCATTACAAAGTATTACATTTTACTGAGCAAAAATTAGGAAAAGATAAACTTCTAAAGCTTTTTCAAGAAAACATAAAGAGTGACTTTGTAATCTGTGAGTAGACAAGGATTTTGTGGATAGTATGCAGAAAGTAAAAATCATAAGAAAAAAATTATACTTTATAAACATTTGAAACTTGTGCTCATATCAAGATACATTTTTAAATGAATAATCAAGCCATAGGATAGAAGAAAATATTTGCAAAATACACATCTCACAAAGAACTAGGATATGTAAGTGTAAATAACTCTTGAAAAAGAACAAAGCAGACAATTAAAAAGAAAAATATAGGGATCAGTATTGTGGTACAGAGGCTTAAGATGCCACTGTGACCCTGGCATCCTGTTTCAGAGTGCTAGTTCAAGTACTGGTTTGAGACCTGGCTGCTCTGCTTCAGATCCAGCTCCCTGCTAATGAGTCTAGGAAAGCAGTAGAAGACAGATCAATTGCTTAGGCTCCTGCCACTAATGTGGGAAAACAGGATTGTGTTCCTGGCTCCTGGCTTCAGCCAATCCTGGCTCTCGCAGCCATTAGGGTAATGACTGGAAGATGGAAACTCTCTCTCTCCCTCTCTCTCTCTCTCTCTCTCTCTCTCTCTGTGTGTGTGTGTATCTCTGCTTTCAATTAAAACAAGTAAATCTTTTAAAGAACTGAAAGGAAAATACACATCTAGTCAATAAGAACACAAAAAGCCTTGAATATCAGTAGTTTACCAGGGAATTACAAATGAAAACCACAATGAAATACCTTCAAATGACCTATTAAATAGCTAAATCTAAAGTACTGGCAACACCAAGTATTGACAACAATGGGTAACAACCAGAGCACTCATACAGTGCTGGTAAAAACCTAAAAAGCTTTGGTAGTTTTCTATAAATTTGCATAGATTTGTATCCCATGGCCTAATAATTCCATGCCTAAGTACTTGTCCTAAAGAAAATAAAAAAAAGTTATCTGGAAGTCATGTAAAAGAATGTCCATATAAGCTTTATTATTAATAGACCCAGATTTGAAGATTATCTATATCTCAATACCAAAATGATAGAAAATAAATTGTAAAATAAACACAATGGAATGTTATTCAGCAATAAAAATTAATGAACTATTCCTATAAGCAACCACGTGAATTAATTTTACAGATATTATGCTACATAAAGCAAGTCAACACAGAATAGCACTTACTGTGTGATTGCAGTTATTTAATCATTAGAATAAGCAAAGCATAGTGAAAATAATCAGCAGTGTTTATCCTTGGAGTTTGGGGAAGATTTATGGAGAAGCATGAAGGAAGGACATTTTGTGGTGATAGATATATTTTAATAAGCAGAGTAAGTTACATGGATGTATACATTTGTCAAAACTCTTCTTGAGCTTCACTTATCAGCTGTATATTTTATTTTATATTAGCTATCCCACTAAAAGAATTTTTTAAAAATTATAAATAAAAGTCAAATATTCTAATCATGTATTCCTTTACCTTTGTTTAAGTCTTTGCAACAGAATGAAATGTAAGTTTTCATTTAATAGTTGGCCATGAGCTAGAAATAAATGCAAAATGCAGTGTCCTTGAAAGCCATGTAATTTAAGAAAGAATAATTATTAGCATAATCTAGATTCAGTCTTTGGCAGGAAGGGACAGTCTATGCAAATTCATAGTAAAGTACAGGCAGAACTTTGGAGAGGGGCCAAATCTGTAAACATGAGAGCTTGACTGCAAAACCATTATTCTAGGAAGAGACATGGGAAGATGTAAATCAGAAAAATATTTGAATTAAGAGAAATAATAGAACTAATGAAATATAATTATCATGAGAGATGCCAGACCATACAGAAAGGAAAGCATACAGCAAAAGAGGTAAATTAAAACATAACTAAAATATTTCAGATTTGCATTCAATTTCTTGGTTATTTTGTAAACATAACCTTTACTGTACCACGTTTATTGAAATCTGTAACACCTTTGAAAATTCTTCAGTTAGATTCCAAATCTACTAATATGTCTATGTCCTGTCATGATTTAGTGGCCGGTTCAAGCTATCAACTTTCTTTCATTTTACTTACCTAAAACAATGTGATACAAATATAGTGAAGTCACATAGATAAGATCCTGATCTGAAGCATAGACTCTCGCTTTACTATTCAGACTTTTGATATGTAGAAAAAGTTCACATTTGAATACCATTTTATAAAATCTTGGTTAAACTGATGAAGCAATAAGATCAGCCCTAAACTATATCTAGTATAATTTGAGGATTAAGACCATAAGCTTTGCAATAACCTATAATTGAGTCCAAATTTCAGTTCTGGCCCTTAACAATTGTCTAACTTCAGAAAAATTACTTAACCCCTTTGAACTTTATTGTCCTCATCTGCAAAACTCAAACAATCCTTACCTCAAAGAATTAAAAGGATTTAAAGAGAAAATATATGAAATTACTCAGTACGTGATGTTACTATTATGCATCATTATTTTCAGAGATCTGACTAATAAGGTGGCTTTATCAGTACAGTACTTGTTTCTATTAAAACTAAAGTTTATTTGAATGAACACTTAGCAGTCACCAAGATACTTGGGTTTAAAAGAAGGCAAACAAGGTAAAAGGCTAAATCAGGCACAGATTTTTGTCTTCAGTTTTGTTATAGGCCTTACTCTGATGCAGGATTTTAAAGTTTCAGTGTGTTTTACTCCTAGCATTTGGCAGATTGGTTCTATCTCACTCCTGTTTTGCTCTCCTGTCCCTAGTGATGGATTTCTCTGATCCTCAGCTATTGTTGCTGCTAAGGCTCTTAGTCTTAGAGTTAAGGCTCTTAAGTCTGTCTGTCTGATTATTATTCATTTGATCACGTAACACATAGTGATTAATTTCTCATGTTATACAAGATGCAATGCTGAGCCCTGATCATATAAGCACTGGTTGAATAAGACAAAAATTCCTCTCCTCAAAAAAGATGTAAGAAACTTTAAATAACCAATTAGACACTCAGTCATTCAGCTAAGTTTCTATTACTGATAAAAAGTTCAAATTATGTTATATTAGAGGTGTTAGAAGTTTAAATAGGTAAGAATTCCCTTATAAAAAGCATTAAATTGGGGCCGGTACTGTGGTGTAGTGGATAAAGCCACTGCCTGCAGTACCAGCATCCCATATGGACGCCGGTTAGGGTCTCAGCTACTCCACTTCTGATCCAGCTCTCTGCTGTGGCCTGGGAAAGCAGTAGAAGATGGCCCAAGTCCTTGGGACCCTACATCCACATGGGAGACTCAGAAGAAGCTCCTGGCTTCTGGCTTGGGATCTGTGTAGATCTGGCCATTGAAGCCAATTGGGGAATGAACCGGTGGATGGAAGACCTCTCTCTCTCTCTCTCTCTCTCTCTGCCTCTGCCTCTCTGTAACTCTTTAAAATAAATAAATAAATCTTTTTAAAAAAATTAAATTACTTTGGAAATTTATATTCATTAAATAAAAGTTAAAAAAAAACATTAAATTGATAGCTAGAGTTGAGCAGACATATCTAAGTACTATATAAACAAAGAGCCTTGAATGTAAGATACAGGATGCTTAACGGTACTTAAAGAAAGCCTATGAGACCGCAGTCCAGGGAGAAAGGTAGAAAGGCCCCTCATTAGCATTATTAAGATAGGCTGGAGCTTCCTGATTGAAGTCCTTTTAGGCTCTGTTAGCTATTCTTATATTCTTTGTTTCCTTGCAAACTTGGTTTATCTCAACAGGGAAAGTTTCACTGCTAACTCTGCAGTGCACTGCCTTTGTTGAATCTGGGCAATTGGTGCACACCATTAGCCTTTGTGTTCCCTGTTGGTATGCACTCTGTCCACTCTAAAGGTTGGACTTTCTCCTTTACTGCCTGTACTCTGGGCCATAATTCATTTCCTAGGCCTCTGAGATCTCTGATAGTTGACTCTCCAGACATGGGTTAGTGATAGCATTCCACATAACTCTTGACACTAGGTCAGCACACTTTGCCCATGTATTTTTTCAACCAGGAGCAAGTTCTTAGCAACAATCAACTGTTTCTGGTTTGACGGAATGTTGGAGCCTGTGATGAAGATTCTGCCTTCAGGCTTGTCTCAGCCTTCTCTTCTGTCTCAGTCCTTTGTAGCTGCTGCAGCAAAGTATAGTTAGTTTTGCTAGACTTTTAATAGTGCTCAGGATCTTATATATTTTTCTTCTGTTACTTCGAATACCTCCACAAGGTGAGACTTTTCAGCTCTGTCTACTCATGAGAAATGTGAGCTTTAAGGAAATTTGCTCATGTGCCAAAGGTAGGCCGTGAGCACCAAGCACAAGTCTAGTTCCAGAGAGAAATGGCCACAACAAAAGCAATGCTAATTAGTTTGGCTCTTGTTCTAGAGGAAGCAAAGCCAAACACCAAGTAGAGTGAAGATCAGCTTAAAAAGCACTGTTGATGACATGAGACTCATTTCTCACTCTTCTTTTCCCTGTGTATTTATTTTGCTATTTGCCTCTCTATTTCTTTATGGATTAGTGATCTATCTGGACTCATTTCGAAAGTTTTGCAGTATCTTCAAAATTCTTTAACTTTCTTCTCTCTGCTACTCTCTACTACAAGTTGGGCCCCAAACATACAACCATTTCTTAAAATAAACTGCCAGAGCTTAAAGTTAAAGATTTAATTCTAAATTGGACAGGCCTTGACTTTTGCTGACATATTTCTCTGGTAGTTTTTCAAATTTCTTTCAGCAAGGCTAGCAAAATTAAGTCAGATGGAAGAAAAGCAACTTGTACTTTTAAGGTGAAAAATGCATTTTACTTTGATTTTCTTTTCCTGACTTGTGATGTAGACCCAACACAAAGTAATGGAAATGGGTTCCATGGAGGACAAAGGCACAGACAGTGTCAAGCTAAATCTAAGATAAAGTTGAAATAACAAAAAAGTTATTAGTCTCCCCAAAACCTGCATTAATACATAATAACTATATACATTAAAGCTATTCTCAGGCTCTCAAATCACCATAAAAAAACTTCAGCAAATATTCTTAAACCTACTATGTTTTTTTTTTAATTTAAAAACATTTCAGGAAATTCTACAAAAGATTAACATGTACTTGACCTTAATTTTTACCTTTGCAGAAAACTGGAATCCTTGAATTAATTCCTATATAGCTACATTGCCAAACACAAAAAGTTTACAATAAAACAGAATAGTATAAAACGTAAGAAAAGTAAGTTCCAAAAAGTAATATTGCAGTAACATTTACCCATCAAAAATATGAGATGACTGGGACTAGACTTTAGAGAAAAACACATGGAGTTTAATTTCAAACAGTGAGAATTGTTGAATGGTTTGTGAGTTACATGTTGATTTTGATGAGCTGTTGTAATTTATATTGTATTTCATTTGGGGCTTTTCAGTATTCAAAAATGACTCTTTATTGTAGCTTTTTGTATGAACGACATTCTTTCTGGATCATTCATTCTATAACATTTAATTAATGTGTCTTTAAGACATTTAAAACGACATCTCAGAAAGTTTTTGTAGGGAGTGGATGGGTATTTTAAACCAAAGAGGAACAACCATAAACATTGGGCTCATTTTCATCATTATTGCCAAGAGACACAACTATAGACAAGCATCCACTGTTATGATAAGCAAGAACTGAGTCTCAATTCCCATTCAGGGTGTTGAAAATTCCACCCTTAATATATTTGTAAACACATTGTCATAAAATCATACTTCTTACCTGATATGGATACTACATCACTTGGAAATTGTGCAGGGGACTTGAATCTAGGAAATGTAATTTCCCTGTTGCTTACCTTGTGAAAAACCCTATTTTTAATATCAACTGGATATGAACTAGAATGATTGTGACAACCTCATCTCTAATGCAATGAGGGCTGTGTTTATTTTACAGAGTTTTGCTTACAACAAAACACAGAAATACCATAGAGAGGAACATATACCTCATGGATCTGATCCTGATGATTTTGAGTAGATAATCAATCTTCTGGCTACATGCAGAATGCAGAAATACTGACCAACATACAAAATTCTTTCACATTCAGGGATATTTGAGTCAGAAAGAACACAATGTGTGTAAATTCTTGTTATACAATCCAATGCAATTTTTTTTAAAATAAATATATTGAATGTCTTCCAGATGCAAAGTAGTATGCAGTTTGAAAGGTTTTTCTCTATCGTTAACCACAATAATATGCTGTGTTGAGGTATGCATATATATATGTAAATACTGACATTTAAATCTAAAATAATTTGTCCAGCATGTAATTTTTTTCACTAATTAGTTGAGAAAGAGAGGGAGAAACACCTGCTGCTTCACTACCCAAATCCCTGCAATGACTGGGGCTAGGTTGAAATTGGAGGCAGGAATTGCACTTGATCTTAGCCAAAAGGCCGAGAAGAGAAAGAAGGGGGCAGGAGTTGGGAATGACATCCAGGTCTCCTATGTGGGTGGCAGGAACCCAGTTACCTGAGCCATCAACTGCTTCGCAAAGTCCACATTGGTGGGAAGCTGATATTAGGAACCAGAGCTGGGAGTTGAACTCAGGCACTCCAGCATGGGATTCAGGTGTCCTGACATTGTAACTCAGGCCAAAATCTCACCTCCAGTGTAGTATTTCTAAAGTTAATGAGTTTCTTATGCACTGTATGTTCCATCTTAAGCCACCAGAAAAGTAAGATAATGAATCAAAATATAAGACGCAATCTATTTACTCATATTCATTCATATTCCTTATGAACTAGAAACTATTTCAAGCTGACAAATAGAAATACTCATCTCTTTTTTTTAATATTTCACTCTATCATGTATTGCATTTAGAAATTACCTTCAAATTTACATTTTTCTCACGCACTTTGAAACTCACTAATTTTAGCCAGATTAGTGGGAATTTGTTTAGTGCATTGCTAAAAATTCCAAGAAAATTTTGCTTTTAATACTGAATATCTCTAATGTTAATAAACCATTAATATAGTGAAATGTAGTATATAAAATTCTTCACCTTCCTTTTGATAGGCATTCCTTTTTTTATAGATGACAATTTGACAATTAATAAGGCATTGGATTTCTATTTCCCCTGTGTGACAAACAGAATAAAATCTTTTACAGATGGTTATAGTCTCTGGTTCCTCCTGGCTGAACTAACGCCTCATCTCATTTCTTTTTACTGACTGAGTGCTATTTCCAAAGTATTCCCATTCTGGTACTAATGTATGTTATGTCCTAGGTATTTTATCAAGTGTGTCAGGGCCTGGCAGAATGACAGTACTTTCCGAACCCAGAGCCAATGATTTTAGCTTCCTTTCCCAGGAACTAAAACAAGACATCTGAGCTCTGGAGTGACATTCCACTCTACCAGCCTGTGGAACACTCCCTAGTCTTTCTGTACGTCCTGAAGGAAGCTTAGCTAAAGTCCCTGGTAAACAGTCATGAACTTCTCAGAGGCATCTCATGACACAAAGCCAGGTTTATAGAGTCTCAGAGAGTCCTGCAAAATTAGGCTTCATTGCTATTGCTTACCAAATTAAAAATAGACTATTCCTTTGAGAAGCAACTGGAGAGATCCAAAAGGAAATAAAGAAAATTAAGGTAAAAAGGAAATAAACAGAATTGGAATCGAAACATGGGAATTCCTAGTAGACACCTCAGCATCATCCCAAACCAAGCCTCAGTGCATAGACTGAATGGTGTAAGAACTAATTTTTGCCCCAAGTTCAAACAGAAATTCAGGGTTAAATTATCTGAATAAGTGTATAAAAAATGAGAACAATTCCTGTAATGTTCTCCAATTATTTGCTAATAAAAATAGTGCAGGCTCTCTGCGCTTCTGTTTATTTATTCAGTTCACTGCTATATCCTACGTTCCTGGTACACTGTGTGGTATATTGATGTGGCTCAGTAAATACATTACTTTATGAACAAAAAAATAAATTCTAGTGTACTACAGGGCTACTGATATACCTTTTCTTGCAACTCTCCTTTTCACTTTCACACAGCAGGAACAAGAGAAATCAAATTAACAGGGACCCTGACCACTGACCATAGCTGATTGGTTCAGAAATAGATCATTCACCCAAACTGGGCTCCTTATGATGATCGTTCCTTTCCTCTTCTGTCCTGGTCACAGAGTGTGGGATTGAGGCTCCAATCTGGCTAAACCTACAGCAGTGAATTCCTTCCCTGCGAATCATGGTCTTCAACAAAGAAAAGAATGAAAATAATCTCCCTGGGATGATTGATTTTGAGATGGAAAATTCGGGAACTGTTGACAATCTTGTTTCCTGTCTTAATAAGATACAGAAAAAGGTTCTTCTGCTACTTCCACCCTAATCCTAACAGATCCTCAAGACCCCAATGCATTTATGGCCTCCAGTTCTGTGAGACACTTTAGCATTTACAAAATGAATTTTCCCCTTCTTAAACTAGCCCAAGGTTTGTTTTTCCTTGCTTCTTCCTTTTTGTAACTCCAGGAGTTCTAAATACTTCTTCCCTTTCTCCCCCTTCTCCTTCCTTCTCTCAAAATTATTTAACCCAACTGTCTTTTATCTAAACTGCATATCCTTTAAGAGAGAGGTTTTATTTCAAAGTGGCTAGCCAATAGAAAATTTTCAGTTTCCCAAAGATTGAGACTCACGATGATGGGAATGTAATGAACACAATCATGGATTGAAGAGTTTTAGTCCCTCATATATGATCCTGCATTTCTGCTGATACACACACAGGGTGTTGCTATAGAAGAGTGACATTATTAATAGCATTTTTTTCTAAACATATTGTTTCCTTCCATTAAGTCTAAATACTATGTGATTCTTGACAACATGATTGATGGAATTGTTACTCTAAGTGCCAAGAAGCAAGAGAGCACTTTCTGTTTAGTCTAAAACCACCAGTATGTTACCAGGTCCAAATGGCTAGAATTATTTATTTAAGGCCACACAAACTCAGGATTTGTGGCATTAGCCCTCTTGTGCAAACTCCAACTCTGGAATTTACTTAAACTTAATAAAACTTATCTTTACTATTTGAAAATCTCAGATTTTAAAATTATATTGTAGGTGCCAGAGCTGTAGAAGGTTAAGCCTCTACCTGCAGTGCCAGTACCCAGTATGGGTGATTGTTCAAATCCCAAATGCTCCACTTCCCATCCAGCTCCTTGTTACTGTGCCTGTGAAAGCAGCAGAAGATGCCCCAAGTACTTGGGTCTCTGCTATCCATTTGAGAGACCAAGAAGAAGCTCCTGGATTCTGGCTTCAGCCTGGCATAGCCTTGGGCACTGAGGCCATTTGGGAAGTGAACCAGCAGATGGAATATCTCTCTCTCTCTCGCCTTCTCTATCAGCATCTCTGTCTTTCAAATAAATAAATAAATTATATTGTAAAAACCTTTGAAAGGAAAAAAGTAGAAAACTTATTTAAATGAATGCATCTTAAAAACTAATTGGACTAACTAAAGTGCTAGCTAGTATCTGTTAAAATAGTGACATTTTTATTAAAAACAGCTAATTGTTACTAAATGTGATAGTGCTTACTATGTTCCAGGAACACTAATAAGAGTTTTGTATAAATTGAATTATTTCATTATAATATGATTAACTGAGATACTTTTCATTGTAATCGCTTTTATAGTTAAGAATTTTAAGGGGCCGGCGCCGCGGCTCACTAGGCTAAACCTCCGCCTTGCGGCACTGGCACACTGGGTTCTAGTCCCAGTCGGGGCGACGGATTCTGTCCCGGTTGCCCCTCTTCCAGGCCAGCTCTCTGCTGTGGCCAGGGAGTGCAGTGGAGGATGGCCCAGGTGCTTGGGCCCTGCACCCGCATGGGAGACCAGGAGAAGCACCTGGCTCCTGCCTTCGGATCGGCACGGTGCTCCGGCCGCAGTGCACCGGCTGTGGTGGCCCTTGGAGGGTGAACCAACAGCAAAGGAAGACCTTTCTCTTTGTCTCTCTCTCTCACTGTCCACTCTGCTTGTCAAAAAAAATAAATTAATTAATTAATTTAAAAAAAAGAATTTTAAGGAAAAGAAGTTCAGCCCTTGCTAGTTTCACTGATATCATAGCTGTCACAATTTATTGTGTTTCTAGTGAATTAAGATATTAGTTTTCTACACACCCCACATTTGGTTGTAAGGGACTGAGCTGACTGAATTGAATCCTCTTCATTTTTTTCTAGAATCACTGATTTTTCCTTCATGCAACTTTCTTTTCTTTACTACACCATGGAACAAGTGTAGACTGCAAAATCAGATGAAGAAGGAATCTGCAGGATTCATGGAGGAAAAATATAAAATATTCAGTCATAGCAAATCAAGATAAATGTCCTTTGAGTCTTCATTTGATAAACAAGCATTCCATTTACCATTCGGTAATGAGTAAGCCCTCACAAAGCAAAGAGGAAATTGGAATCCAAATGCCTAAATTCCAGTTCTTGGCTATCCCACTCCTGTCTGTGTGAGCTGGAGCATGGCACAGCCCATTTCTCACTTTAATTGGCTCATTTTTAAAATGAAAGTAGGATTCATGCTTTACCTATCTTAAGTAGTTTTTTAAGGAAAAAATACAATCCATATAAAATTCTTTGTAAGTTCTAGAATGCAAACATGCATTGCAAATAGAATGCATCATTACTTCATGGCTGTAGGCTTTGAAATGTTAAGTATCAGAAATGCCAATTAACTCAGCCTAATTCATTATGCAATGTTGTCTTTGTTTGGGTTGACATAATAAGTGTTATGTATTTTAAAATTTCCCATTGAAACTTTATGTGTTTATGTTCCAGTTAAAAATCCTTTTTATTACTGAAATAATTATTTCAGTGGTCACAAATTCTTAAATGTTTGTTAAAACTTTTAGTGTGTTTATTTGAATTCTGAAGATTTAATCATGATGAATATCAATCATGATGAATACTCATATATCTCAACTATATAGTCAAATTAAGCAGAAAAAGAATATTATTAAGCAACAGATTCTCACATTTATTACAGAGAAAATGTGGTAGCAAAAAACAAAATATCACTAGTGTATTTGATCCTTAGTAAATTTTTTTATTCATCTGGGCTATTTGAACCATTAAGGGCTCACATAATGAGAGGGATTCTTCCCCAGAAATGTATACAGCATTCTTTATGGATGCTGACATTCATCCATATATCTGCATATCTCTCATTTGTGACTTCTTCAAAGCACTTTTTTTTAAACAGGTGCAAATATACACAAATATCAAAACCTAATTGGTTTCAAAAGTTACCTAAGTGCATCTCTAAGGGGATTATTAGCTAAGCACAGAATACTTTCTCATTCACAGTGCTTGCTCCTATGAATGGAGGGTTAGGAAAATTAGACTGCACCACAGTGTTTGAATAGCATTTTGCCAAGACATACTTGTGCTTGGTAACAGTATGAATGACACGGGAAAATGCCCACTTCTCTGAAATAGGGAATTAGAAGAAAGAACTATGAGTTTTGTAGATGAGAGAGTAAGGGGAGGACATGAGATTTTGAAGCATATTTCCTATCAGAGTCAAATTTAGTTGTTTAACTATATTTGGGTGCTGATACTGCCAGGGGCTCAATTGGAGTGGAGAGAAAATTCTGGGCTGACAGGCTTATTTACAAACACTCCTACTTTGTGTGCTGTTTGGAGCTTTACAAATGATCACACCAACTATTCTGGGAAAAGCAGTCAGAAATCCTTTAAGGCCATAAATTTCCTATGTAGATCATCCACACTGCCTCTGCCACCCACTCTCCACTTTGTCCCTCAGTCTTGCTTTAACTCCGATGTCAGCTGTGGGAAAGAACTTCAGCATCTCTAGAAAGGTACACGTTCATAGATGCCATGGAAACTAAACACAAGTACATTTTAAGAAGTGTTATTTTTTGGAAAAATATATAAACAATGAGTTTGCTGAGAGAAAACTCCATTTTGTTTTATATTAAGCCTAGCCAATTTTCTCCAGCTCCTTTCTCTGTAGAGGAATATGGAAATTTCCATTGTAGAACTATTTCAGTAACATTTGCAGGAGAAAGAAGTCAGTGATACCATCTTGTCTCTATCACTTATAACCAAATAACTGTCCAAATTATTTAACTACGTTGGGCCTCAGTTTTGTCACACAAAAAAATGGGCATATCACTGGTATCCAACTCACAGACTGATTGGTAAAAACAATCAATATATGTAAATTCTTAGAATAGCATCTACCACAAAGGAAATAACAAATTATTTTTCATTCCTGTTGCAGGGTTTAAAACTTCATTGTCTACATGAGATCACTGAAGTCCAAAGGTGTAATGTACCTTACCTAAGGTCATTAGCAGTCTCAGGACCAACTGAGTCTCTCAAGTAATCTTGCTGGACACCATTGCTCCATGAATCATTAATAGCCAATTCTAACCATGTCATATTTCTACACAATTCTGTAGTGATTTGTACACTACTTGGGTTTTACATGACTTGGATTTGTGCTACTACTTGGATTTTGATTATGTGTTGCCACATTTTCCCTCACTGAAGCTGGACCTGAGGTTGTCAGGGCAAGAAAAATGAGTTCACTTTGGCATATGATAGTAATGTAATAAATATTTAACCAATGATTAAGTGAATAAAGGAAGCAATAAGAGAACATGGATTTTTGTTAACTGAAGAGCCGAACCTTATGAGGATACTTCCTGTCATCTTTTGTAGTTGTTCCTGTATGATTCAGATCAATTCTGAAAGGATAGGAAGACAATTTTAGTAGCACTGTCACCCCTCCTTTACTAACTGATACAATTTCTGAGTAAAGCAATTCAATTTCTCTTAGTTATTGCAATCATTGGCCATCTCATTACAAGTATGTCTTGCTTTAAATGAAAACTTGCTTTTAGATATTGTTACAATACAGAAATTTAGATCAACTCCGTTTTGGTTCTGCTGTATCTTGAATACAATCTTTACCATGTTACTTACAGCACCTAGACAAACTAATTTTCTGGTTTTGGAGACTAAGCATTAAAAAAAAAATGGCATGCTCTAATAATCTCTGAAGGCCAGAAAGAAAATTGAAATTGGAGGAGAACATTAAAAACATAAATAGAAGAAAGCAACATACGAAAATGAAGAGGATAAGTGAGAAAAGTGAATCGTTTCTAAGTTTCACAATTCAGTGGAAACACACTTTTATACCTAACTAGTTTTTCATAAGAAGACAGTCTGATAAAGACAAGTGTGGTTGTCAGGTGTCTCATGCTATTTGGATGACAAGCAGAGAAAATGCTCCGTGGGGGGAGGGAAGCTATTGTAATCCATAAGCTGTACTTTGGAAATTTATGTTCATTAAATAAAATAAAATAAAAGTATAAAAAAAGGAAAAAAAGATTTAAATAGAAAAGGAAGCAATAAATGATTAGAAAAGTAAAAAAAAAAAAAATGCTCCATAAGAGGCAACGGGAAGGTGCTCCAAAGGAAGAAGAGACAAATTTGGGCAAGCAACAATACATGTGGCAATGGAAAATGGGGCAGATGATACACTTGTTAGTAATTATTTCTCACTATTCTTTTTGTTCACTGTGCAAGAAAACAATGTTGGTAGAGGTCTTCGTTACTGTCAGTCATAAATATTGTCCAACCACAAAGGGCCTCTAAGACAGAGAAGGTCCCCCACTGCCACCTTGTTTTGCTGTGTACGGCCTGTAGTCCTCATACCTTTCTGTCCATTGTGAGCTAAAGACAGAGAAAGAGGTTATTGAATAAAAGAAAATACAGTAAAAACTGATGTCATTGTTTAAAAATACATGATGAGTACCTCCTCCATATGGGGATGAAGATGGTTGACAAATGCTGTTTTCTATATACTGTTATTAAATAACAGTTAGATTTAATTTAGTAGTAGTTTAAAGTAGTAACCAGCAGGATAAATGATTTATTCAAGACACTTCAGCAGATCAGTTTTATAAAGGGGGGATAAACATTTATAATTGATTGAAAATGACTATTTTAATTAGTCATGTAATACAACTTTATTCTTGATTATTTTATTGCCTAGCTTTGAAAAAAATTTGTTTTTTAAATTTAACATGGTACTTTCTGATAGATCAATCAGCTCAGGTCCTTTCCTTACAGAAAAGATGCCCATTGAGTGATAAATCTTGAAATAAGGGGGAAAAAATCTAAAATTCAACATTACAAATATCATGACTAAGGAAGATTGGTTTATTTTAGTTATAAATTCTGAAGGCTCTCACAAATGTCATGACAATGACTTTGTGCTCACTCACTCATCAGACAAAACACCCCATACTTTGAGTCCTTCAAGTCTATGTTAGTTCCTCACTTGCGTGAAGGTCACCTGTAATTATTCACTCACCCACCTCCACTGGGGCACTGGATGGAATGACTAATGTGTCGTTGATAACTACTTTAAATGATACATATTAAAAGCAAGAATCACATCTTGTATTCCTTTATGAAAAGTCACTCAAAAGGTAGGATAATGAAATAGTCTTTGGAGACTTTCAGCAAAAGAATCTGTCTGAATGGATGAGAAATCACTTTTAAAACCAAGCTCACCAAGAAAGGACGGCAGCTGCTATAAAGCCTTGGCCCCCAGTGGAATCTTAACAAATACTCTCGACATACATTACATGACATCACCGCTGCCATCTGCACACAACACTTTTCTTAGTGAGAAGTGAGTGTGATGAGATGCAGCTCTTGAGACTATTATGATTTTCTTTTAAATAGATGTGTTTTAGTTCTTCAGTCTTTAGCACAAAATGCCATTGTATTTTAGAACAAAGTTGCCTCCTAAAAGTGAAACAAATCTTGAAGTTGTGATCTAAGTTGTGATTTAAATGTACATTGCCTTCTTTTGGTAAAAGATATCCCCAGTATCCCATTTATTTTTCTACATACTTATGGAAACAAATGATAGCTTAAATCTACAGGGAATTAAACATTGTAAATTACTCATGTTCATTTATTTATATAATTGGGAAAATATTTCCTGCAGCTTCTAGGCTAAAGACATGCTATGAGCTCGGAGTTAATTAAACATGAAGTCTGTATGTTCTGGACTAAAGTGTGGTCAGGCTCATATGGAATAAAAATAAGAAGTAAGAAACCTCTTTCCAAAGTGTCAGCATGTATTTGGGAGGTAAGAGAGACTGCGGTATCAACAAAAGTTCTTCATCAAATACAGAATCTTCCTAAAGTAGTAACATTTCACTGAACTTTGGATGTGAGACTCATAGCTGGCAAGAGCTCCCTGGGAAACCAGGAAAGGTATCACGGGGGCCTTCATGGAGTTAGTCTGAGGGAAAAGGGTCTTGGTGTTGTTTGGGAATCTCGTTGCTGTCTCTCCTGTCTGCATGCTGTCACCTGTAATGGAAAATCCCCATATGCCGCCCATTCTGTTTCCCTGAGCCAAGTGGATACAAGCAAGCAGCAGATTCTAGAGCGTGACTGGCGCTGTTCTACATGTGCCGACTCAGATTTTGGCTGCTGAGAAAGTTCAAATCAAATCTGCAGCATGCTCTGGAAACTGAACTTTGAGGTTCTCTGGCATGAGTCAGCAACTTAACTTAAAGAACCTAGAAAAGCGGCTGTTAATACTCATTAGGTTTTCGGAACCAACCATGAGTTTAAAAGAAAAATACAGTGGCCCTTTTAGAATCCCAAAAGTACAGAATCAGATTTCTCATGAGTGAGACTTGGGCACTTGTGTATTTCTTGAATTCCCCAGGTGAATGCACTTTGTATTTTTGTGAGTTCCTCCAACAATATTTGTTGTACAACCAAGTTTTTGGTGAAGTCAACAGGTAACTCAAGGTTATCACTGGTGCAAAACTGTACTCCACATACACTATGTTTGTCATGTAACAAGTAACTCAAGGGAAGGCAGAGTCTCCATTCTCTTGTGAGCTTATCACAGAATTCCTGTGATAACGTCAACTGCATACATTGTTGGCAGAGGCATAAATGGGGAGCTGAAAAGTTCTTCAAAAAACTGTTCTGGTTTAGCTTCAACATGAGAAAAAACTAACGCAAAAACTCCAATCCAAAATTTCAACTTAGGAATACAGTTATCATAAACTTTGGTTGGAAGAAAAAGTCAAATGTTTATTAACATTATCCAACATGGTTATAGAAAAATATCCTGCCGGTGCCGCAGCTCAATAGGCTAATCCTCCGCCTACGGCGCCGGCACACCGGGTTCTAGTCCCGGTCAGGATGCCGGATTCTGTCCCCGTTGCCCCTCTTCCAGGCCAGCTCTCTGCGTGGCCTGGGAAGGCAGCGGAGGATGGCCCAAGTGCTTGGGCCCTGCACACCATGGGAGACCAGGAGAAGCACCTGGCTCCTGGCTTCGGATCAGCGCAATGCGCCGGCCGCAGCGCGCTGGCCCCGGCGGCCATTGGAGGGTGAACCAACGGCAAAGGAAGACCTTTCTCTCTGTCTCTCTCTCTCACTGTCCACTCTGCCTGTCAAAAAGAAAAAAAAAATATCCATATTGAATTCATTGGAGTGCAAATCCTTTGAGAAAAGCAAATCTCTAAATAGAACATCCAAATAGCAGAATGTAATAACTGTTTGTTGTTCTTGATTGACAATAGGTTGACTAAACATTCAAGAGCCTTTGAGTTTGATTTTTTGGTAGAGATCCCCAAAACTCTGGAAACTATTTTAAAAAGAAGAAAAAGTAGTCAGAACTATAACAGAGATAAGTGAATACTGTTTGTTCCTTAGAAGAACACAGAACAGAGGAAACCACACATGCAATTTATTCAAAAGAAAATTTGCCTTAGTTTATGGAGACATTCAATAAATTATCTCAAAAGGCTGAGTCTGAACATGCGCAATGGAAAAGTGGGGCAAATTGAGTGTTTATCTTTCTCATAAATATGTCATTTTCTCCTGATCCTTTCCTAAGTAGCTTAAAAGAATTGTGATGTGTTTATGATGTGAAGGTGAAATCATCACTCCTTACAGGAGAATTTTTAAGATGTGATTATCAAGAAAATTCTAGTTGATGGTTTCACATATTGTCACTTAGTTTAATTGTACTGGCATCATTTATGTGAAAATTATTTTCTAAAAATTAATGAACACTTCCTAAGACAAAGATAATAGAGGGTTATAAATATTTTCTACATATCCATGGTGATCATTTATAAAAACATGTAGAAACCATTAACAGAGTTTTTGTCTAAGAGATGATAATTTTGAGAAAGAGGAAAGGAAAAAAAAAGGATGAGATAGACAGTTTTAAATGGATTTTTAAACTGATTTTTAAAACAGAAATTTGAAATCAATTCCTGATACGGAATCATTTTGGTCTCTTGATAACACAAGGGTTAACAGCACAGATATGTATTGAGATTGCTTTCAAAATGCATTCAATGTTATCAGTTTTATATTATAAAAATAAAATATTATCATTTGCATAATATTAACTATGGATAATGAATTTGAATTTGGAAAATCCCACCTAGTGGAACATGTGTAATAAAAACTTGAGGGGCGTGTGCTGTGGTACAGCAGGTTAAGCCATCATCCATAGCACCAGCATCTCATATGGGTGCCAGTGTGAGTCCCAGCTGCTCCACTTCCCATCCAGATCCCTGCTAAAGTGCCAAGGAAAGCATCAGAAGATGCCCCAAGAGCGTGGTCCCCTGCACCATGTGGGAGACTCAGATGAAGCTCCTGGCTCCTGGCTTGTGGCCTGACCCAACCCTGGCCATTGTGACCATCTGGGGAATGAGCCAGTGGATGGAAGATCTCTCTCCTCTCTCTCCATCCCTCCCTCTCTTGCTGTAACTGACATTCAAATAAATAAATAAATATTTTTTAAAAAATAATGAAAGTAATCCAAAAACTGTTCCTTGGAAATTTATATTTATTAAATAAAAGTTAAAATAAATAAATAAATAAATATAGATAGTATAATAAAAAATAATAAAGTAATAAAACTTGAGTAACAGTACTGAAGTTAGGTTATGAAAAACCTGAATCACTACAATTAGCTTGAGAGAGATTAACTGGGGAGAAATTCAGTAAAGAAATTCAAAGGATTTAAAAAAGGAAAATTCAGTTAATAACATGGTTTTGAAATAGTTTTTCCAAGGAGGATTCTAGAAGATTTATCTGCTTTTGCATGTAGTTGAATAGATCTAATCTGTTGATCTTAGAGCAATAAAAAAGATTCTCCTCATTAGTAAAAGAGACCATGAGCCTTTAACTCTTAGGGAGGCTAAGTACTGGATTCTACGCCAGAACAGTGTTCAATTTAGGAATCTGAGGGCCTAAATTGAACACAGTTCTGGTGTAGAATCCAGTACTTATGGATTATCAGTAATGTCTGGAACAATAGAATTACTTTCAAAAAAATTATTATCACATAGCAGGACCTTTTGAGAAGAGATGATTTTCAAACATGTAAAAGCTGTAACTAAAGGCAACTATATATTAAAAATAAAAGTACAAAAATATGCCAAGATGACACATTTTTTACCTAGATTTTCATATTTATTGTAAACAGAGTTTCTTTTATAAGATTTAGTATATCTGATTGTGCTTATAATTTTATTAATGTAAAGAACA
Organism: Oryctolagus cuniculus; assembly: GCF_964237555.1. Classification (NCBI taxonomy): domain Eukaryota; kingdom Metazoa; phylum Chordata; class Mammalia; order Lagomorpha; family Leporidae; genus Oryctolagus; species Oryctolagus cuniculus. The sequence continues at coordinate 88,817,682 of NC_091438.1, forward strand.
AGCATATTATTTGTAGTTGAGAATCTCAGAGAACATGAAATAATTTAGGTAAAAGTAATAAAAATCAGTATCACACACATCCCATTACTTCTAGATGAAGGTCTGAAAAATTCAATACTATGAAAAATAATGAGAAGTCGGAACAATAACTTAAAGCATAAAAGTATACAACAAAGATGCATACTTTAAAAATACTGGTAAGATAAGACATAAATCTACAAAACAAAGGCCTGATATTTATCTAATTTCAATAGGCCAAATGTGTTGACAGCACCACAGTTTTTAATGTTCCTTAATTTTTCTTTTTTCTTTTTTTGGATAGGCAGAGTGGACAGTGAGAGAGAGAGACAGAGAGAAAGGTCTTCCTTTGCCGTTGGTTCACCCTCCAATGGCCGCCACGGATGGCACGCTGTGCTGATCCGAAGCCAGGAGCCAGGTACTTCTCCTGGTCTTCCATGGGGTGCAGGGCCCAAGCACTTGGGCCATCCTCCACTGCCTTCCCTGGCCACAGCAGAGAGCTGGCCTGGAAGAGGGGCAACGGGGACAGAATCCGGCATCCCGACTGGGACTAGAACCCGGTGTGCCGACGCCACAAGGCAGAGGATTAGCCTATTGAGCTGTGGCGCCGGCAACGTTCCTTAATTTTTAAAGTCCAATTAATCACTTAAGAGATACATCATCATTAGTACACTAAGTTATAGTAAACTAAATATTTTAATAACATACTATTACTTATTTAGCTGGGTTTGTAACATATAGGGCCCATAATGGTCTAATTCATTATAACAAAGCAATTCTTATCAATGCAATTTTGACATATGAAGTTCTGAAATGTGTTTATAGTCAATAGATTAGAATGCCTTAAAGTAAATATAGAAATAAGTTGAAATCACAATGTGGTTCAGTTATTTTGTGGGAGGGTACAAAGCTTGAATGTGTTCCATCCAGTGTCAAGTGCACATTCATCTTGGGAACTAAGTACTCTGCCAGACAAGCTGGCACTCACATTATTAAAAAAAAAAAGACACAATTTTTCCTTGCTTCACCACACTTTGAAAATGTACACTACAAGAGACTCAACAATTCCACTCAGTAAGAGGCTGTATGTGCCTCAATAAATCAAACGCTTGGTGGGAATCTTGGTTTGAATATGTTAACCTTGAGAAATAATAAGTCATGAGGCCTTGAAAAAAAATCTAAAAATAAAAGACAAGAGTCAAGTATAATTTCCTCTTTTATTTTAAGCTCTGAAGTCCACATCTATCAAATATTAAAACAGCATTCTTTAAAAGGCTCCAAAATGAAAATAGCAGACTATCTGTTTCTACTTCATTGCCATTCTGTATATAATACAACTACATGTTCACAATATATCAAATCCATTGTAGTATTATCCTTAAACATCTTTTCTGCTAACACATACAAAGTAAATGTATGTGATGAAAAAGTTTGCCATCTTCTTCATTTTTTCTATGAACCTTATAAATCTCACTGGAGAGTTACTGTTAATAATTAGTGGGGGACATTAAGTTGGTTCATACAAAATGTGACAGTCAGCCATGGCAGTACAATGCCTGGAGCTGGGAGAGATGGTTCAGGGAAGAATGGCTTCTGGAGTCTTCTGATTTTGAAGACAGGATCATGATATCTTATGGGCACTATTGGGTGGTGAGCATTCACTGATAATTTTTTTGAAAATGCATGTTAGGTACAATGTTAGGTATCAAAATAGTGGGAAAGTCCCAACAGGACTTATATATGATTTTTCAGACCTTTAATGGCTAGGATCCTTGGAACATCAATGATCCAGGGTAAAAATAACTTCTTGTGAACAAGGAAATTCTTAAGACACCAAAGGGGCAGAAAGAAACTCAAGTTGCAGAGTCAGAGAAAGCAAGTTGGCAGCAATGATGCCAAAGGCATCTAAACCCTCCAGGACACAGAGGGGCCTATCCTCGTGCAGAGAGGGTCATCACGGCACCCTGTGATTCTCCCATGTGCAATCTATCACACACCTGCTATTTCTTGGCATTGAATGTCTTCCTCAATAGACTCTAAGGTAAATGAAGGCAAATACTAGAGTTTTTATTTTTCAATGCAGCTTTTCTGTTCCTTTAAGAGAACTTGGCATATAGCAGGTGCTTGACATTAATTAGTTTGTCAAAAAGTTGCTTCCCAATGAAGCTGGGCACAAATTGAGAAGTGACACAAGTCCCAAGGTCTGCCTTTGTACCAACCAGTGTGAATTAAGAAAAAGGGAAGAGAATTGGATACAAAAGTGGAATGATTGAATTCAAAATTTGGTTACTGCCCCGCTAATGCAACATATATTTGGATTTGGTAGGAAAGGGAAAAGTTAGCAATTTTGAAGCTCTTAAGATCTCTAAGAGCAGATATTTCCAGGATTGCCATAGTAAGTACCACCACATGCTGATTGGATGACATTGTATGTGGGGAGCAACTCAGACTAGACTAAGTTACTGGAATTAAGACTTATTCTATGCATCTGCTCCCCCACAATATGGCACTGGGAGAGGAGAAAAACAGCTTCTACACAGCTGCCTCCAGTTCAACCAATAAACTGTAGGACTTGCTCCTGATTGGAGGAGAGCAGCGTACTTGGCGTGTGGGCAGCCGAGTTGGGATTGGCGGAAGAGGACTATAAAGGAGAGAGACAACATGCACCAGGAACATCTATCTGAAGGAACACCTGTGCAGCCCCCGAGAGAGCCGGCCGGCGGTGTGCCGCTCCCCCGCGGAAGTGGGGAAAGTGGCTAGGGGGAACCGCCCTTCCACGGAGGTGGAAGGGACGGTAGCCAACCCGGGAAGAACCAGCAGCAAACCCGGGGAGGGCCGAGCAGACAAAAGAACAGCGCAGGGTCCTGTGTCGCTCCTCCACGAAGAGGGGGAGCGACAATTGTATTTCTTGCTCTTCCTTTAAAAAACCCAAAACCTTTAATAAGAATAAAATAATTCCTTTGTGCATTTCTTTACATTTTTTACACTGTATCCTAATTTTTGTTTGACCAACTACATAGATGAACAAAGCCACACTATCTTAATTATGTAAATTAATGTAATCCATTTGTCAACAATTCCAGTGATTATTTATTTATTAAGTATTCAAAATGTATCAAGTACTATTTTACACCACAAAATTATACTATTGAAGAAAACTGATCAAATCCTTCATGAATCTTAAATTCTATTAGATAGAATCAGTAGACAAACATGTGGAGCTAGATATGTGTATATGCATTCTGATTAGCTAAATACTGCAAAAAATAGAGTAGATAAGAATGAGATTGTTCATGGTTAAGGGTGGGAGAGAAACTTTAAATAGAGCCATAAAGAAATTTCTTCCAGGGCTGGTGCTGTGGCATAGTAGGTAAAACCAATGCCTGAAGAACAGGCATGCCATATGGACTCTGATTAGAGACGTGGATGCTCCACTTCCAAACCAGTTTCCTGCAAATGAGCCTGGGAAAGCAGTGGAAGGTGGCCCAAGTGTTTGGGCCCCTGAGCTATGTGGAAGACCAGGAAGAAGCTCCTGGTTCCTGGCCTCAGATCAGCCCCGCTCTGACCACGGTGGATTTTTGGTGAGTAAACCTGCAGATGGAAGAATTCTCTCTCTCTCTCTCCCTGCCTCCCTCTATCCCCACCTCCTTCCCTTCCTGCATCCCTCATTCTCTCTGTAACTCTGCCTTTCAAATAAATAAATAAATCTTAAAAAAAGAAACTTCCTCTGAAGGAGATAACATTTGACTAGTAACGGAGATGATGAAAACAAACCGAATAAACACAAAAGACCTGCCAAGGAACGTTTCATGTGAGTCAGAACAGCAAGTGGTGTAAAGGCTATGGGAAAGCAATGAGTAGCTCATTAAGAACCATCGACAATACCTACGTGATTTCAGTGGGGTAAATGAATGAAAGAAAAAGTATTAGGAACTGCTAAAAGTAGCGGCTTTACAATCAATTCTGAGGACTTCTATTTCACTCATAATGTGATAGGAAGACTTTGGAGGGTTTTAACTTGATGGTGAGTGTTGGAGCTGGAATTTTGGAGAATAAAGGCATCATATATTCTTTCTTAACAAATCCCTAACAGCTTTGAGAAAAATATACTTTGGGAGTTATGAATGAAATAGGAAGAACAATTAGAAGACTAATATATCAGTCTAATAATTATCTAATACATCAGTCTAATAATTATCTCAGGCAAGAGATAATTATTGCTTGTGCTAGGCTCCTGGCAGTATAGATGGTGAAAAGAAGATTGAATTTTGATGTATTTAAATGATAAAGACCACAGATCTTGATGATTGAGTGAATAAAGGATATTGAGGAAAGTGAGAAATCAAAGAAAGTGCTAAAGGTTTTGCCTGAGCAACAAAATATATGGTCATGCTCTTTGTTGAGATAGGGGAGAGCTAGGAGGATCAGATTTGGGCATGATAATGGGTGCTAATCAGGAATTCTGTTTACATGTAATGTGCAAGATTTTTCAGGCAGAAAGTTCAAGGATGATGATAAATGTTTGAGAGTTGGCATAAAATTACACTGTGTTCAAAGCCACAGAGGCAGATGAGATTGCCTTCAGATGTATTCTTAAGTAGAGAGGAGGAGAGATCCTTGGTCCTGACAATATTTCTAGTGATAGGATGATATAGAAAATAATAACTCCTAGCATTTAATGAAGTAGGAGGAAAATAAAAGAAGTTGTTGTCTTAGGAATCAAGTGAATATGGCTTAATTTGTCAAGAACAGGAGCAAACATTTGTGTCCCTGCTGCTGAGAGTTTGAAGATTACGAGGAAAGAAAATTGAGCATTGGATTTTGCATGAAAAAATTTTTGGTGACCTTATTAAGAGGAACTTTAGGGCCCGCGCCTCGGCTCACTAGGCTAATCCTCCACCTGCGGCACTGGCACCCCAGGTTCTAGTTCTGGTTGGGGCGCTGGTTCTGTCCCGGTCACTCCTCTTCCAGTCCAGCTCTCTGCTGTGGCCCGGGAAGGCAGTGGAGGATGGCCCAAGTGCTTGGGCCCTGCACCCGCATGGGAGACCAGGAGGAAGTATCTGGCTCCTGGCTTCAGATAGGCACATCGCACTGGCCATAGTGGCCATTTGTGGGGTGAACCAAAGGAAGGAAGACCTTTCTTTCTGTCTCTCTCTCTCACTGTCTAACTCTGCCTGTCAAAAAAAAAAAAAAAAAAAGGAGCTTTCATGGTGTGGTGGTGTTAATATCCTGGAGGTAAGACATTTGTATTGGATGTAAGAGATAACAAGTAGTCAGTGAGCATAAATCTATCACACAAGAAGCATTGTCGCTTAGAATGGCAGATGTCCTAAACAGCACTCTGGCCTCAGAATCAGCCCTTAAGGCATTCAGATCTGGCTGAAGAGCCCTTGAGAGTATTTTCGGCATGGAAAGCCAAGACACTCTGGGAAAAAAAAAAATGACCTAAATGAAAGATCTCTGTGAGTGAGATCCCAGTAGAAAGAACCGGGCCATCAAACAAGGAGGTACCTTTCTCTGAAGGGAGGAGGGAACTTCCACTTTGACTATGACCTTGTCTGAATAAGATCAAAGTCAGTGAACTCAAAAGGCTTCCATAGCCTTGGCAGCTCATGACTAGAGCCTAGGGAGATTACTGATGCCATAAACAAGAGTGTCAAATTGTTAAGTCAACAAAGGGTCACTGTGTACTTACTCCTCATGTGGAATCTCTGTCCTTAATGTGTTGTCCAATGTGAATTAATGCTATAACTACTACACAAACAGTATTTTACACTTTATGTTCTGTGTGGGTGCAAACTGATGGAATCTTTCCTTATATATACTAAATTGATCCTCTGTATATAAGGATAATTGAAAATGAATCTTGATGTGAATGGAATGGGAGAGGGAGCGGGGGGTGGGAGGTGTGTGAGTGGGAGGGAAGTTTTTTTGGGGGAAAGCCATTGTAATCCATAAACTGTACTTTGGAAAATGATATTTGCTAAATAAAAGTTAAAAAAAGAAGCATTGTTGCAGAAGTCTACTGAGAGGTGTGACAGAACTGCAGCAAGAGAGGAATAACAATATAAGACTGTTTCTCTTTCCTTTCCCAGAGAGGAAGGGGAAAAAATAAATGCAGGAGAGTTTTGGGGTGAGAAAGAGGATGAAGCCCAAGTTGAGGAGTTAGCTTATCATGTGACAAGAATTTTTTATTTCTTGTGAGAGAGAAAATAAAATGGAGGATAAAGATATAGATGAATGACAGATTACATAGAAAAGAGAGTACATTTTCTCTCCACTGCTATTTTCTCACTGAAATAAGAATTTTTAAAAATCATTTTGGGGACTGGCGCTGTGGTGCATTGAGTTAAGCATCCCTTATAAGCATGAGTTTGAGTCCTGGCTGCTCCACTTCCATCCAGCTCCCTGCTAATGTGTCTGTGAAAGCAGCAGAAGATAGTCCAAGTCCTTGAGCCCCTGAACTACGTGGAGGACGAGGAAGAAGCTCCTGGATCCTGGCTTCAGATCAGCCTGGCTCCAGCCATGGTAGATGTTTGGAAAGTGAACCAGCAGATGGAAGATTCTCTCTCTCTCTCTCTCTCGCTCTCACTCTCTCTCTGTCTTTGTAACTCTGCCTTTAAAATAAATAAATAAATATTTTAAAAAATCAATCATTTTACCTTTGTAGATGAATGAACAATGGAAAGGGATTTAAATGTTATAAATACAGGTGCAAGAGGAATATTTAAATGATTTAAGGATAGGCCATGGGAGATGAGGTGTGTTTGAAAAATTACTATGGTCAAGTTCATAGAGAAAGCAACCTGCAGAAAACATGAGATGGTAGATGGTAGAGGATGGGCAATTTCAGAGACAGCAAATTACAAAACTTGACCACACAGGACTGGGTATCTGAAATAGGGTAGAAAGAATGGTGATATTGTCAAAAAACTGAAACCAGCGTCAGATGAATTATCTCTGGTTCAAATTGCCAAGAATAATGCCCCAAGCCCTCTCCAGAGGACATAGTGAGCTAGCAGCCAAAGCATTCAGTGAATAAAGGGAGTAAAGGCGAGAGAACAGATGGCTGCACAAGGAAGTATAGTATGTGGGACAGCTCCATGGCATGCACTTCTTTTCTGCTGTAATGATTGACAGGCACTGAAGCTTAAGGAGGGTACCAGGCTTCCAGACACAGGTCAGAGACAACAGTGGAAACTATAGTCTTCAGAGATAGCCAAGTTTCAGTAACAAATGGTGAGTAATTTTAAAGATGGCAGTAAGATTATGTGAACTTTACTGTTCATGGACGAACCCTAAAGGTCTTAGTAGAGAAATCATTTTGTCAATGTGGAGCACTTAAATTGTAACAAAAAGTAACATTAAAGTGTTGACAATAGTCAATAGCATGTCAGATGCTTACTATACCCTGAGCACCACAATAAGTGCTTTGCATATATTATCTAAATGTACCCTTATAAGAATTGACATTTGGTGCAGTGGTTAATGCACCACTTGGAACACTCACATTCCATCCTGAAATGTCTGGGTTTGAGTTCCAGCTTCATGCCAATGTGCACCATGGGAGACATCATATGATGATTCCATAATTGGGTCCTTGCCACACGTGTGGGAGACCTGGATTGATTTCTGGACTCCTGATTTCTGCCTGGCCCAGCCCTGGCTGTGAAGGGCATTTGCAGAGTGAGCCAGCTGGTGGGAGACCTCTCTCTCTTTAAAATAAAATGAAAATAAATTAATTTAAACAAAGAATAATAATTATTCTTAAAACAATACTATTGATCACTGTTATCATCTATATTTTATGCAGGTGAAATATTATGTATTGCCTAAAGCAGTTTAGTCAAGATTTTTATCCATATTGCTCTGACATGAATGTCTCAGTCTCTAAAAGCAACTTTGCTTTTCATCACAACTAGGATTCACCAGTCATGCCCTCTATCTTGGTACTGGGAAAAACATTTGTCTATCGAATGTTATTGTATTCACCCACAAATTTAAGAATTATACTGACAATATTGAGATAAATTAGTAGCATTATTTTGATCAATTACAAACAAGTTTATAAAGGACTGTAATTATAACTTAATGTATTTCTTTGGTGAATTCAGTGGGGTGAATGTTCCATATTCCTTCTTCGCATTTATATTTTCCTCAGTGTCAGGATGACAAATCTAGGTCCATGGGAACTCTGAGGTTTTTTAGACTAATTAACCAATTATTAATGAAACAAATACTTCTTAAGTTCATATATTTTAGACTATGCTAATCACAGTGAAGAATAAGACTAATATGATCAATCATAGAATTACAGTCCAGTGGGGAAAGTAGACAATAAATCAATATCACACATATTTTTATTTAAAACTCCATTATGGAAACTACACTGAATGAGAAGTACAGGTTCTAGCCAGTCAGACTATATGATAGAGTCCTTTATATAATTCTATAGCACATGCAGCTACTTCAATGGTTTGTTGGCTAAAAGGAAGATGAAATCTCTTATCAATCCCATTTACCTCTAACTAATTAGATCTTTGCAGGAAGCTGAGCAATGTTATAGCAGATGCAGACTTCCATGGTTTCCAACGCTGATCCTGAGGGCCTAGAAACTGCCTCAGCTTCTATGACACCTCGGACAACACTGAAAATAGGACCCAAGCCTTGGGGTCCTCAATCCAGTGTATAGCTCCTAGACATGAACCATTTACAGATTAATTTCACCATCCAACAATTTTGAAGAAATCCTGCATTGTGTTCATTTCTGTTTCATTAGTTTAAGGAAAAATCACCCTTCTGCTGACCTCAGACAACAAAGCATTATGATAAAATAGCCTCATTCTCTATTCCCAGGCTAATCTATCAGAAGGATGAAGGCGTATCAGAAAAAGAGCTATCAAAAGCTGGGAAAAGACCAGCAGATATTCTAGCTAGAGAGGACTTTTGTCCTGAGAACTGCATTGATTCATCTTTAGAGAAAAATTGTGTAATTGAAAATACCTTTTGAAAGTCTTCAGGTGCAGAAAATTTTCTGCTGGAACTCAAAGTTTGATAATTGCAGCATTAGGGAGAGACTGGGTGTCTTTACTGCTATCAGACTCTTCTCCCAAGCTTATCCCCTGGACTCAGCTAGTCCACCGGTTTTAGATGCTATGGAGAACAGCCACCCCCTTGCCTTTCAGTCACAGCCCTTTGGCAAAAGAATAAAAAGAAGGCCAACCTTAAGTTATAGCTTCTAATGTCTTGGCTGTCCCTTAATAAGTATGTATTCAGAGCACATTGACAATAGTGCCACTGACATTGTTACTAATATAGAACAAGTCCAAATACAAAGAATTTTAAATGGTTCAAATTCTTTAAAATGATTTTGGAGCCGTTTCTTCTTCTAAACCTGAGACTCCTGCTGCTCCTGTTGGTAGTGAGAGCTCTAAAGTGCCAGACAATGGTGACCGTGATAAATGGTCTTCATAGTCAAAGGTGCCCTGAGTGAAAAGCAAAAGCATAAAAAGCCGATCTCACTTGTGTTATGCCTGTCTTGGAGACAATAAATGTCTGTGCATGTACTTTCAAAGCCAGATCTTTTAAGTGGATTGTTAAGCAGTTAACTGGTAATACTTTGAAAAGTCCCATTCTTTGTTGGGGTAGAGTTGATGCTGAAAACTTTCCATGTCACTGTAAACCTTAAACCTTCTCTGGTTGAACTTAAATAATTTCATGCTGCCTTTTAACATGGAAGACTTTAAACTTTTAGAAGGCTGAGGAAAATAGGTATTTCTAATAATCAGGAAATGGATTATTCACTGTATTTGACATTAATGTGTGATGTACATCCTATATTGCTCCCAGTTCTTAATAAGTCTAATAAGTAAAACATTGAGAATCCTTATCTGACAAGACCAAAAATTTAAGGGTATCTTTTCCTTTGCCTATGATTTCCTTTGCTTATGATTTTACTGTTACACTTTGCTTTAAATGATGGGCAAATCTTCTTCACCCAAGTGTAAAGATTGTAGAGCCTGATCAGAAAAAGCTTCAAAAAGGTTATCTCATTAGTGACCAAAATATGTTTTCCATTGTCTATCAAAAGAAGTGGATCTATATTAAGCTGTGCATTT